>NC_139029.1:22206347-22465061 GCF_964662115.1 Mustela nivalis
TGCCTGAGTTCACAGGATCTCAGTGGCAGAGCAGGACTAGAATCCAAGCCTCCTGCCTCTCAGCTCAGTGCCCAACTACCTGCTGCTTCCCACAGAGGAAGAATACAGAGGGGTACCTAGATATGCCTGGGCCACAATTCCAGGAAAGTATCCCATGGTGTATATATTATTAACATAACAGTAGTTAATAGTTATGTTAACAATAGTTTATTGAACATCCGCTCAGTGCTTGGCACAATGCTAAGTTCATCACTTGTATTTACTCCTCAATACAACCTTAAGAATGGGCAACTGTTTATATTATCACTAACAGATGACAAAACTGTGGCTCAGAGAGGGTAAGCCACTTGCCAAAGATCACACAGCTAGGAAGTGACAAAGCCAGCGCTCAAACGCAGGTCTGTTCTATCAAACTCCAGAGCCCTGTCCCTACTCTTGTCCGCCTGAATGTAAAGCCCCCACTTGCTCCTCCCACCCCCCAGGACACACTCACCCTACCTAATCCCTCACCCACAGCAAGTCTATCCCGATTACAGAAGAGTGTCTAGAACTAGCCTATTTTACTGTAATGATCAAACCCTGTTCAAAAGAGGAAAAATGACAGTTCCTCTTCTAAAGTTTGCAGCTGAGAAACACTTAACAGACTTTTCCTTCTCAGCCTCTTTCCACTGGATGGGAAAGTAGCCTCCCTTCTCTCTCCACATCATGTCAGGCTGTTGGAGCCCAGCCTTCTGGAGCACGAGAAGCCGTCAGGCAGCCGAGGCCCCCGGGGGTTAGCGTCAGCCGAAGGGACCCACTCTGCCATCCACCGAGGCAGAACAGAGGCGAGAGAGCAATTTTCAAGTCCCTCCTCGGAGCACCCCCTCCCTGAAAATTATCTCATCTAACTCCCACAAGTAGCCCAAAGCCACCCAGCCAAGTTGTAGGAGAATCAGAATCCCACCCAGGTCTTGCCTAATTCCGGAGACCCTATAGGCTTGTGAACCCTTTAGTGGAAGGGCCGAGGGAGCTTAGCTGGAGAGAGGTCTGGAGGCAGGTGAGTGGGAGGCAGGGAGGAGTAAAGACCTCCTAAGGGACTCTGATGGCTCTGTGCCAGAACTGCTTATATTTTATAATGAAGAAGGCAACAGAGTAAGCTGGCCAGCTGCCTGACTTCAAAGCCTGGCTCCTAACCATGGAACTTTGGGCAAGTTGCTTGATAGGATCATTACGAGGACTGAATAAGTTAATACACGGAAAAGGGCTTCCAAGGGCACCTAACACCTAGTAAATGCTGCCGAAAGCTAACCATTGTTTGCTGCAGCAGCAGAGAATGGGGCAGAATGCCAAATGGGCTTACCTTTGGGGTGTGGGACTGGGCTTAGAAGGAACCGTACCTTTATGTTCTGCACTGTTGGATTATTTATTGATTCATTTTTCACAATAAATGTCCATTACTTTTTTAAGAATAAAGCAAGTCCTCCTTTAAATTTTAAAAATGAATGAGCAGGGGGAAAAAATCCTTGGAAAAGTTTCATCATTTCTTGGCATTTTGTATTCCTCAAAGTATATAAAGGAGGGTGTTTCGACTGTGAGCCTGGAGTTGCCAAATAACTGATTCATTAATTTATTTTACAAATATTAATGGACTGCCAGGCCCTGTTCCAGCTGCTGGGGATTTAGCAGGCAACAAAACAGATAATCTTTGCCCTTCTAGAGTTTCCATTCTACCTGATTTTAATTAACCCCCTCTGCAACCCTCAAGGATGAGGCATTTTGCAGGCAGACAGATCAAGGCGGCCCAAGGAAGGGAAGTCCCTTGCCCTGCGTCCCACAGATGGGGAAAGAGCTACAGTCTTCATGGCCTGGCTGCTCCCACCACCGCCCAGGAGGGCAAGGCTGCGGATGACAAGTTTGGGGCTGGCGTGCCTGAGAGGGGAGAAACCAGATGAATGAGGTCTGCACATCCAGGCTCAGAGCTTCCCTCTGCATTACTGTATGCACCTGTGCTGGGAAAGCGTGGGGGCAGGCAACAGTGGGAACCAGAGGGTGGAGTTGGGCATCAGGGAGGCTTAGTGCTGGGAGCTCTGCCCAAGGAGGTCCCTGTGCACCTCTCTGCCTAGAGGCTCCACATAGCCTCAAAACCCCTAGTTGTCAGGCCCGAGCTCTAGGATGGGCAGGAGACCCTGGCTTCTCCTGAACACGCTCCCCAAATTCACCTGCCAGAGCTTGAGTTGAAGAGCACTGGTCCCCTTCAGTCCTCAGATTCACTCCACCGACCTCCCTGAGGCAAGAACCTGAGTTCCCTGAGCTGGGATGAAGCAGAGTTTCCCCAGATGCTCCCCTCCCTGCCAGGGCACCCCAGGATCCCCACCCCTCACCCCTGCCTGCCCAGGCGAGGTGCTGGTCCCCACCCATGACGCTGGGGAGGAACCGATGGCTGATGGAGAGCCCCTGGGTGCAGTGGCCACAATCAAAGCGGGGAGGGCGGTCAGCACCCAGTTTGACAGACTGGCCCAGGACCTGGCAGTTCCTTGCGACGCTCTCCAAGAGAGGTGGCTCTCCATTCCCAGGCCTGCCCAGTCAGGAGGGTGAAGGCAGGCAGAAACAGCACAAAGGAGGAGGAGGAGGGTACGGTTCTTGGAGTCTAAGATCCCAACACACACACGGACGAACGTGGACCAGAAATGGTTAGAGAGCTAGAGACACCCCAAGGAGAAAGACGGAGACAGACACAGAGGAGCAGAGACTTTGCGAGAAACACTCAACACGGGCACAGACCCCCGAGCAAGGGAGAGCCGCTAGCAACCGAGGAATCTAGCGGAAAACACCCGGCAGGGACCTCAGCGTCTCCGCCGAGCAGCCCGGGACACACCCCCCGGCCCCAGCGAGCCACAGTCCCTCAGCAGGCCACTCGCATGGTGCCGGTGGGCGTGGGGGGGGACCCGCGCGCAGGACGCACTCGGGGACCGGGGAGCGCCTGGCGGGGAGCGCACACAAAGAGCCAGCCCGGCCAGCAGGAGCAGGCTCCGCCCGTCCGCTCCGTGACTCCGGCCCACCCCCCTACCCCAAGCTGGGACTCGCGGCAGACACGCACGGAGACCCACGGCCCACCCGCACGCCCGGGACCCCGCCCCGCCAAGCCCCACCCGGCCCCGGCCGCCCGGCGCTCACCAGCTGCAGGCAGCAGAAGGCGACGAGCGTGCAGCGCCCACTGCACTTGCCCATGGCTCCGGGGGCCGTGCGGGCCGTCCGCCGCGGCGCCCCTCTAGCTCGGCGGCCGCCGCCTTCTCCGCGCCGCGCGGGCTCCGCGTCCTCCCGGCTGCGCGCCCCGGGCGGCGGGGCCGGGAGCCTAGGGCCGGGCCCGGGGGCGCCGGGTCCTCAGGGCGGGGGCCGGCCGCTCGCGCTCCGAGTCCATGGTCCGTCGGCCCGCGCTGGCTCTGCCGCGCCGCGCCTCCTTTGTCTGGCCGGCCGGCAGCCAGGCGCGCCTCCTTGCCCCGGGGCGGCTGGCGGGGAGCGCGGAGCGGGGGACGCGGGCACCGAGCGCCGCGCGGCGCAGAGCAGCACTGCCCAGCTGGGGCAGCCGCCCGGGCGCTCCGCGGCCGCGGCTTCCCGGCCCCACCACGTGGCTTCGCTGCCGCCGCCGCCGCCGCCACGGGCAGGGAGGGTGGGAGGGAGGGGCGGGGCGGCCGCGGGAGCAGAGAGGAGGGGAGAAGGGGTAGGGCAGTGGAGGAGGCGGGAGAGGCAGGGAGTGACTGGGAGGAGCGCAGGCTTGAGGGCCCTGGGTCAGACCCGGACTTCCCGGCTGCTGGAGAGCTGTGTGACCTTGGGCATGTCACGTCTCCTCTCTGGGCCTCAGCTTTCTTAGCAAAGTGGGAATAATGTCAGCTTCAGAGTTGCCAAGAGGGTGGAAAGCAGTTGTGTGACTAAAACTCTTAATCCTGTGCCTGAGCTCCTGAGGGTGCTGGAGCTCTCCTCTCTCCACCCTGTCCCTGGGACCCCGAGGTTCCAGGTTTGACCCTCTCATTCCACTCTGGTTCCCAGATCTGCTCCTCATCCCAGCCTCCTTCCTAAGTGTCTGGTCACGTGTTCGTCCTTCCCTCTTTCCTTATACTGGCATTTACTGAGGCCGGACTGCATACACACCCCTCGGGGACCCAGGGGTCCAGAGATGAGCACTGCAGCACGGTCCCAGAGCGCACTGAGCTTCCCAGTGCAGGGAACAGACAGGCTCCCAGAGGCATGAGGGTGAGATGCCTGATAGCAGAGACAGAGGTCCTCCCAAGGGCTGTGGCCAGCCCCTCACCCCCACTGCAGTGGGGAGGAAGTCAGAAAGCAGAAGACTGCCTCCTTCCAAATGCCTGGGTGGCTCAGTCAGTTAAGTGTCTGCCTTCTGCTCAAGTCATGATCCCAGAGTTCTGGAACCGAGCCCCATATCAGGCATCCGGCTCCTTGTTGGTCTGGGAGTCTGCTTCTCCCTCTCCCTCTGCTGCTCCCCCTTCTTGTGCTCTCTCTTTTTCTTTCTCTCTCAAGTAAATAAATAAAATATAAAAAAAAAAAAAAAAAAAAAAAAAAAAGATTGCTCTCTCCAAGACACCTTGAAAAGCACTCGAACTTCCAAACCCGTGCCAAATCCATTTCATCCTCCCTGCCTCCCTCCAAACTTCCTATAGTCACCTCTGTGGTTCGCATCACTCAGGCAGGAATTCCTGTGTCATCCTCTTCCGCTTCTCTGTCCCATCTGGCCATTCTGTGAACCGTACCTTCCCAATAATATCTATAAAATTCCTACTGTGTGCCAGGCTCTCCACTGGGAGCGAGGGAACCAACCAGTCTCTGTAGCCACTGGGAGAACAGTTCATTGAGGGACTGTCCTTACAACTGGAAATACATAATGACAGACTCTGATGAGTGTTCACTCTCAAGGACGAAAAAGGGTAAAAGACAGCATAAGGGGGCACAGTCCAGGTGTGGAAACCAGGAAGGGCTTCCTTGAGGAAATGGCATTAATCCTGAGAAGACTACAGGAGGGAAGGAGGAGGGGGAGTGTGTGGGGGGAAGCAGTGTTTGGGGCTGAAGAAACAGAACGTTGCTAATTCTTCCCACCTTCTCTGCTCTAACTAGCCGCTTCTGACCAGCGGGCAGTGTGAGGCAGATCCAGACCTGGGGTTCTGCACCCACACAGCCTGGGTTCCAGTCCCAGCCCTGCTGCCACTTGTATGCTGCTCCCATAGTAAGCTCTCAGATCCATTCTTATAATCTTCTCCTGGGACCAGCTCTGTAATTGGTGGGGTCTGCAGCAGAAGGAAAATGCACGGCTCCTTGTTAAAAACCCAAGGATGACGACCCAGCAGAGCATGAATCCAAGCACCGGGAGGGCGCTGCAGGCCCAGGGAGACTGTGTACCCCCCGAAGTCAGAAACCAGCCTCATCCTCTCCCCAGACTACTAAAATGGGCTCTTCACTGCCCCACCACCACCACCCCCCAGCCATTCCTGGGCATGCAGCTGAGTGTTTTGAGACACACAGGTTATTCCTAGAGTTGAAACTCCTTGTGCTAAGGTTTTCACTTGGGAGTAATAGGCCGAGGGAACAGTGGGAACTTTTCTCAGCCGTGCCTGGCGAGGAACAGCTGTGTCCCACCGGTTTCTATGACCAGACGGGCTTCCAGAGTCTGTGAAGTCCCTGAGATGATATGCAAAGCTTCATGTGAGCAGATGTGCCTTTTTCTGGGGAGAGGCTTTCATCAGATTCTTCAAAGAGTCTGTTTCCACAAAAGAATGAGAACTGGCCCCACGAAGCCTCGGCCCAGATGTAACGGTTCTCCAGCAGATCCTCTTTGGGGTCTCTTCCAGAAAGAGCCTCTACCAGCTTCCTCCATGACTTTAACGATGCAATTCAATAATATTAACAATAATAGCTACCACGTCTTGAGTGCTTACTCTGAGCCGGTTGCTTGATATATATTATCTCATTTAAGCCCTAGAATAGCGCTGGGCTCCATTGGGGCTGTAACCAGCCCTTCCCAGGCTCTCGGGTGGATCACATCCCACCCAGGACACCCCGTTCCAAGGCCTGGCTGTAGCACTCTTAAGTCCATCCCACAGGGCAAAGGAGGGTCTGTCCTGACCTCAGCAGATTCAGCCGCTGGCCCCAGGTCATTCCGAGTCCAAGCCTTGCCCTAATGAAGCCACGCACACACCGTGACATCTTCCAAGCTTTGTGTGTTTTGTTCTGTCTAAAGTGTGTCTCCCGTCTAAATTCTTAACCTGGAGAACTGTAATTTTCAAATCTCAGCACAACTGTCACTTCCCCTCGGAAGCCTTCGTCACCCTCTGGGACCCAGGGCGGTGCCTTCACTTTTGGGCTAGCAGTGGTCTGGGCTACCTCCATTTAAGCTTTTCCTGGGATTTACTATACTTGTCTGATTTCACGGGTTTCCCACAATAGACTGCGAGCTCTCTGCGGATAGCAACTGGGTCAAAAATTATCTCTATATCCCTCAGGGCTTGGATGGGGCCAGGAGTCAGCAAATATGTGATGAATGAATGATCCTCCTGGCCTCAGGCTTCAGCATACCTCGAGCTCTCTTTACCCCCTGGAAGTCCAGCGTTCTCAGGGGGTGGGGTGGGGGTGGGGGGAAGGCGGTCTAATTGTAGGAACAGCCAGAAACAGCTTCGGGAGATGTCGGGGGGTTAGGAAACGGGGGATGACGTCCAGCAGGGCTGGTAATAGCCCAGATGAAGGATGACTAACCCCTCAAGTAGGGAGAGGCTGTGGGGCAAATGAAGTAGGATTTTGAAATAAAGGACAGAGATGATTCAGAGAGAACCCACGCTTCCTGAGTGAGGAGGCAGAGTCACGGTCAGCCCTGGAGAGAGGCATGGGAGGGGCTGCTGTAGGCTTGAGATTTACCAGGTGGTGAGGAGTTCCCCCTTTGTCCTAAACCAAGAGGTCTCAGGGTCTGAATATTCCACCATAGTCCCTCTGAGGGTTAACACTGAGAGTTCCACAGAAAGTTCACTCATGAGATGGCTAAAATGTTAAGCCTATTCATTTCTGGGGTGCCTGGGTGGCTCAGTGGGGTTGGACCTCTGCCTTCAGCTCCGGTCATGATCTCAGGGTCCTGGGATCGAGCCCTGCATTGGGCTCTCTGCTCAGCGGGGAGCCTACTTCTCCCACACCCCCTCTGCCTACCCCTCTGACTCCTTGTGATCTCTCTCTCTCTCTGTCAAATAAATAAAATCCTTTTTTAAAAAAAAAGCCTATTAATTTCTTCTTCTTCCATGTTAGAGGACAGAACATGCTCACTAACGATCATTTCTGGGGTATTTTGTGACACCAACCAATTCTTCAGCACCGACTGTTTGTCTGACAATTCACCCCATTTCGGACACTGAGGACCCAGAATGAGCAGGGCTCCGCAGCTGAAGAGTCAGTCCCACAAGACTGCCTGCCCCGTGGATGCCAGCCACAACCTCTGGTCACCCCTGCTTCTCCCCAACCAGCTCTAAGTCGGGGATCCCTTTGACCTCCTCCTCAGCTCCCATAATTCTCTCGTGAACCCCTCACAGAACAAGCACAGAAAGGTGCTTGACTTACCTTTACTGGTTTCTTAGAAAGGATTCAAATAAACAGCCAGAGGAAGAGGTGGGTCAGGCGATGTCTGGAAGGGTCTCTCCCTGAGGGGTTGGGGCGTACCATCCTTCTAGAAGGTTCCCCAGCCCAGAAGCTGCTCCAGATCTCATTGCTCGAGAGATTTTATGGAGTTCAGTCTGCAGGGCCTTCCCAACCCCAGGCCTTCCCAGAGATGAGTGGGAGCGGCTGACAGTTTCACCTCTAGTCACTTAATCTGTCTGGTGACCAGCCCCGTCCTGAGTCCCCTCATGAGAATAAACCCAAATGTCATCCAAGGAGACTCACGAATAACAAAAGGCAATCCTATCACTGGGGAAATTCCAAGAATTTCAGGAGATCTCACAAATGGGGACGAAGACCAGATATATTTTATATGATATCACAATAGCTAATGTCTCTTAAGCATTCTGGACCAGGCACTGTCCTGAGCGATTTCTCTCAGTGAATCATTAAACCTCACCACATACCTTTAAGGTAGGTGCTATCATCATCATGCCCTTTTTCCAGATGGGGAAACTGAAGCTCAGACAGGTTAGAGCACTTGTCCAGGGTCACATGTCACAGGGACATGGCAGAAACAAGATTTGTCCCCAGGCAGAACTACCTGTAATATTTCTGTTTCATTCCTTGCGTTTTTCAAGCTTTTCTTTTTTTACAGAACCTTTCCTTCCAAAGAAATCATACATTTCTAAAACAACAAAGTGGACCTGCGTGTGTGGGAGTGTGTTTGGGGAAAGAGGACCAGCAGACTGCTCTGTCCGTCTGTCCTCACCTCCTGTGCAGGCCTCCAAATTAACACCTCAATGCAAGCTCTCTCAGGGACAAGTGGGAAGGCTACTGGCCTGGATGAGCTTCCAGAGGCCTTTTTGGAAGAGGGGAGAAATGAAGAGCGGGGGAGAACCTGAAGGGCAGAGAGGTTGTGTGAGTTCTGTTAAGCCACATAGCTCATTAAGAGACCTGGATGTCAAGACCTCCGGGTCAGGTCCAGGACTGCGCTGGGCACTGTGCTAGGAGCTCTGGAGTTGAAAATGAAGAGGACAGGTGCCCTGGAGAACCCTCGGGATAAAGGCTTGGGGGTTAGCACACTGGCCAACAGTGTGGCATCGCCTATTGCTGCTGCTGCTGCTGCTTCTTCTTTTTTTTTAAAGTAATCTCTACACCCAGCGTGGGGTTCGAACTCACAACCCTGAGATCAAGAGTCACGTGCTCTACTGAGCAAGTCAGCTAGGCACTCCCACTGCTTATCTTCTTAAACCCCGAGTTTTCGCCCACCTGCCTTCCCTCTCTGGCCCCTGACAGGCCCCTGGGTTTGTGAGTCTTGGGTCTGCAGGGCAGGCAGAACAGACAAGCAGGTGGTTACTGGCATTGTGTAGAGCGGCGGAGGGCCTCCGGGTGCAGAGACAGGATGGTGGAGAGAGTGGGTAACTCTGCGTGGTGATGGAAAACTTCAGAGAAAAGACAGTGCTGACTCAGGTTTAGGCTGCCAGGGGGAAGTGCGGACACACGAGCGTCCAACAGGGAGGTGTGTTTCAGGAATGCTGCCCCCTTTTCTTTAAGTTCTGCATGTACTTTTAACCTCCTCTTGCTTCCTTCTTGCCGCCATTCCTCTCCAACCAACTGGCCTCAAAATCTCAGTTTTGGAGCAAATCTTCTTTTTTTTTTTTTGACAGACAGAGATCACAAGTAGACAGAGAGGCAGACAGAGAGAGGAAGAGAAGCAGGCTCCCCGCTGAGCAGAGAGCCCGACGTGGGGCTCGATCCCAGGACCCTGGGATCATGACCCGAGCCGGAGGCAGAGGCTTCAACCCACTGAGCCACCCAGGCGCCCCGCGGAGCAAATCTTAAAAGGAAAAAACAAATCTCCGCTAAGCAGAAATGGCTGAGAGAAAAGGAAGAGGCTGGCATAGGGTGTCAGTGAGCGGACAAGGTCTAGGTTGGGAGACCCCAAACAGTTCGTAGAAAGTGTCGTCTCCTTGTCTGGGGCAGTGGGGTCCAGAACGCCTAGCACAGCCTCTGCGGCCAAGACGCATCTCCCTTTCCAGTAGTCCCTCGTGGCTGCGGACTTCTAGTTAAAGTCTGCCCTCTCCAGTCAGCCCTGTACTTGGCTGGGCCTTCATGGTGCTGTGCTGGGGCTGCACTTGTCTGGGGGATCCCCTGGGATAGGAAGGACTGGCAGGGTTAGCTCAGGCCTCCCGACCCCAGGCTCCAACAGGATTCCCAATCCCCTGCTGGCTCCCCATCCCTCACCCAGGTGTCCTTTCACAACAATGCACTGAATCCTAAAATTAGCATCTTCGAGTCTGGGGCAAATGACCATCTAGAATCATAGAACAGTGGAGCTGGGAAAGGGGTCCTCTAATTGCGTAGCTCCCAGCATTAGTGTGTAGACCTGCCCTTGAACCTGGGCCTCACACCTGCCCGGCTCAAACCCAATCTCTGCAGACAGGACCTGCTTACAGGTACTTTGTAATAGACGCCCCTGGGGAGTCTGTGAGCCGCTTGAGCCCTCTAAATCGATACAGCGCAAAGCTGTGCAAAGCTGCTGTCTTCTAGTCCACTTCGTCTGGGCTCTGCACTTTGAAGCCCCCCAGAGGAAGAGCCTTTTCTTTTCTCCAGCGCAGCCATCTGGTGTATGAAGACACTGATCTGTCTTGCATGGTTCCCAAAGCTGTTCCTCACAAAGATCTTCTGGGAGGGTACCCAGAACCGAAAGCCAAGCCTCATCAGGTGTCCTTGTCAGAGTAGGGAGAAAACTGGACTGGCTCCCTTTCCGCAAGACCAGCCCAGAGCTGCCACACTGGCTTTCATGACCCTTTGCAATCTGGCTCCTCCAGAGCTTTCCAAGGCTCCTACTCATCTGCCTGTCACGCCTCCACCATGCTGTTCCCGCCATGTGCTGTGTGTCATTTCTGAACACTCCCGATTTGGTGATCTGTGCTACTGTCCCTGTTTTTTCCACTATCCAGGCTGTACTTCCCGGCTCCCAGCTCCCTCCCATCTCCCCAGGTTCTTTTTTTAAAAAATTCATTTATTTGACAGAGATCACAAGTAGGCAGAGAGGCAGACAGAGAGAGAGGGGGGAAGCAGGCTCCCTATTGGACCTGGGATCATGACCTGAGCCGAAGGCAGAGGCTTAACCCATTGAGCCACCCAGGCGCCCCTTCTCCCCACATTCTAACTCTCAGTACAACTTAACGCTAACTCCTCCTCAGGCACTGTCCCTGGCTTATAGGCATGCCTCCAGGATGGATTAGATTCTGTTTGAGTTGCTTATTTGTATCTTTTCCAAAAAGGAGGGCATGAGATGACACAAAATGCAGATAAATGTGGTACCTTTTTCTGGAGTGTCAATTTTACTTGGTGCTCAGTCATTTAAAACATTTATTAGTGTAAAACAAGTACAGCTACGTTAGGAAGCAGCACACAAAACCACGCACATTTAAACAGTCAATTTCTCTAGGAAAACGGTAGGGGGACTGCTCTGAGTTAAGAGACACTAGAGAGACAGAATAGCCAGACACATGAAACTCAATTGATTCCAGATTGAAAAAAAAAAAAAACAGCTATAACAGACATTAAAAAAAAAAAGATTTTATTTTTTGGACAGACAGAGATAGCAAGAGAGAGCAGGAGCAGGGAAGAGAGAGAGAAGCAGATTCCCCACTGAGCAGGGAGTGGGATGTGGGGCTCAATCCCAGGACCCCAGAATCATGACCCGAGCTGAAAGCAGAGGCTTAATTGACTGAGCCACGCAGGCGCCCCTATAAAAGACACTTTTGATACAGAGGAAATTTTAATATGATCATTGGACAGTATTACAGATTGCTGCTAATTTTCGTAGTCGTGGTAATGTTAACTGTGGTTATGGAAGAAAATTCCTAGGAGATGCTTGCTGAAGTATTTGGGAATATTTGGGAGTGAAGAAGTATGACGTCTCTTACTCTCAATAGTCACTGAAAGTTGTATATATGTTGTGTGACAGAGAGAGAGATTGTTGAATTATCAAATCTAGGTGGGGCATATAGATATTCACTATATTAATCTTTCAAATTTTGTTTGAATATTTTCAAAATAGTAAGTGGGGGGGTCTTACATTTTAGGTTTAAGGTAATGTTTCTTTTCTTTCTTTTTTTTTTTTTTTTTTTAAAGATTTTATTTATTTGACAGAGATCACGAGTAGGCAGAGAGAGGAAGAGAAGGAAGGGAAGCAGGTTCCCTGCTGAGCAGAGAGCCCGATCAATGCGGGGCTCAATCCCAGGACCCTGGGATCATGACCTGAGCTGAAGGTGGAGGCTTTAACCCACTGAGCCACCCAGGCGCCCCAAGGTAACATTTAAAAGTTATTAATTTCAAGTCTCTCCTGCCCCAGTTTATTCTTCTCCATCATTAAGGACACACAAGGGGAAAAGTTTGAGAGGTCCTGGCTTTTGTTTTTCTCCCCACCATTCTCCCCTAGCAACTCCCCAAAAGACTATGACTATCATTTCTGTATTCTCAGAGCCTGCCACAGCACCTGTCACAGAGGGGTGTTAAATAACTCCTTCCTGAGTGAGCAAACCCCCTGACTTCATAATATGGATGCGACCTTGGAAAACCCATAACTCCTCTCAGTTTCCCCTCCTGTAAGCTGAGGCTGGACCAGATGACCCGAGCACTCGGAAGGCCCTTTCTAGCTCTGGCACCTTTGGATGCTGTCCCAGGGGTTCTGAATGGAAGTCACAGGCCTTTTTTCTAAACAAACCCCAAGTCATCAGGCACAGATGATCACTGATCACAGTGGATCAACCTCTGATCTCTGGTCCAAAGTTTCAGCTCAGCCACGGGTGTAGAAGTGGGTGTAAGCTCACACAGACCACATGTCCGAGCAGAGGTTTCCCAGAGATCCAGAGGTGGCAGGGGAAGTCAGTTTGGCTTTATGCTGCCCTCCTGTAGACATGGCTAATGTTAATATCCTTAACCTTGATTTCATATTGCAATCACCTAAGGAAGCTTTAAAAATACTCATGCTCACCCTGGAGATTCTGATTTAACTGGCCCAGGGCATGATCTAAGTGAGCATCTGGAGTTTTAAAGACTCACCCACTGATTCTAATCTGCATTCAAGGCGAAAAGCCACGAGGGCTACAAGGTGGTGAAGAGGTAGGAGCTGCGGTTGGATTGACATTCTGGCTTTGCTACTCACTAGCTGGTTAACCTTGGGTCTTACTCCTCTTTGAACCTGTTGCCCCGTTTGACAATCAAATGAGATCATGCATGGACGCACCGAGCCAGAAAGAACAGCTAAACACATACTCAGGGGCAGCTATTAATGAGTAAACAGAAGCCTGTGGCTCTCCTAAGAAAGATTACAACTCTCTGAGCCCGTGGAGCCGGGGCTCGCCGGCTTGCATCGCATCACTTGCAGGGCTTGTGAAAACAAATGGCTGAAGACTTTCTTCCCCCTAAACTTCTGGTTCAGTAGATCTTGGATGGGGCTCTAGAACGTGCGTTTCTAGCTTGTCCTCAGGAGATGCCACTGCTGGTGCCATCCCAGAAAGCATACTTTGAGAATCATGGTTCTGAAGCAGGATTTTTCTTTCTTTTTTATTTTTTTTAAAGATTTTATTTATTTATTTGACAGAGAAATCACAAGTAGATGGAGAGGCAGAGAGAGAGAGAGAGAGAGAGAGAGAGAGGGAAGCAGGCTCCCCGCTGAGCAGAGAGCCCGATCCGGGACTCGATCCCAGGATTCTGAGATCATGACCTGAGCCGAAGGCAGCGGCTTAACCCACTGAGCCACCTAGGCGCCCCTGAAGCAGGGTTTTTCAAGAGCATCGCTGACCTTTCGGAGGCTCATTCTTTGAGCCATTCTGGCCCCTGCTCACTGGACGTGCACAGGATCCCTCCGCTTGTGACAATCAGAAGTCTCCAGACATTGCTGAATGTCCGTTGGGAGGCAAAACTGCTGAGTTGAGAACTACTGGTCTAGAGGATAAAATTAAAGAAGATCTGAGAATCTAAGTGGTTGTCAGAGGCAAGTGAGGGAAAGTTGAAGCCTGGAACAAAGGAAGAGAGTTTGGGGCAGCTCAGGGATTGATAAAGAGCGGGTGCACCTGGGATACTGAGACAACTGACTGGAGGGCAGAGGGCAGGCTCAGAGCTCAGATTGGCTTCATTTAGTCCCACAGGAACAGGGGTTGTCTTTTAAGTCAGGCCCCTCCCTGTGTCCTGGGACACAGCTGTCAAGCCCTAAAGTCTCTTGGAAAGAGCAATTCTGTCCTAACTCCAATGGCCTGATGGCCTTTCCCTGTGGCTCCACTGCCTGCAGCCCCAAATTGCTCTTTCTCTCTCACACCTCAGTTTCCTGTTCACACGCTTCTGAGATATTAACAAGCAGTAGACTCCAGGTCTATCGGTGAGAAACAACCGGAGTTTTGCTGTGAAGAAGCCACTCTGGTAAGATTCCCGACCTGTCCAAATCCACCTCCCTCAGAGCTCAGCCCACCAAACTCAACCACCCAGTGGAAAAAAAAAAAAAAAGATTTGGCTCTTTAAGTGCCAATGGTATTAAGTGCTAGAGATTGTGGAAGTCATAAAGGGAAATTAACTGAAGACCAGAGATGCCATTACTCATTCGGGAGCAATCTATCTCTCCCAAAGTGAGGATACAATTTGCACCCTCTAGGGATGTTTTATACTCAAATCCTTATTCCCCAGGCTAGGGCCGCTATTCCCTGCAAATTCTAAATGGTGCTGCTATTTCCTGCTAATGGCTTCTATCCAGCCTTTGAAGAAGGCACTTGGGAGGGGCAAAGAGGCTGAGGTTAGAGGAAAGCCTAGCAGTCTCCAGGGCCTTGGTCTCTCCCAGGCGCAGTCAACTTCTCAAGGGACTGGTAGGCTTTGAAAGTGCGGTGTTAAGGTTCAAGTCTTGTTCTCCCCTAAGCCAAGACAGAGATAGGGGAGGGGTCTGGTGCTCAAGAGAGATTCGGGAGTAATGTGAGAGTGTTAGAGGTGTGAGGAGCGGCTTGCGGACCATGTTGGCCAAATCTAATCCGGTTAAAGGCATAACCTTCTGTGTAATTATTGCTCACGCCTGAAATCTCAGTCACCACTCCCTGTGAAGATCCCTCTATAGTTTGTGTGTGTGTTTTAAATATTTATTTATTTGACAGAGAGAGAGAGAGAGAGAGTGGGAGAGAGCACAAGCAGGGGGAGTGGTAGGCGGAGGGAGAGGGAGAAGCAAGCTCCTCACTGTGCAAGGAGCCTGATGTGGGACTTGATCCCAGGACCCTGGGATCATGACCTGAGCTGAAGGCAGATGCTTAACCAAATGAGCCATGCAGGCGCCTCTCTAGTTTGTTTTAAAGGCTCTGAGCCGTCCTGCAGCAACGAAACTGCACTTTATTTAACCCAGGTTACCCCCAAACTTATCTGAGCATGGGGACTTTATGTCCTAAGGTCGCTAACGTATAGGGGAAACTGTTCTGTGGAATACACTTTAGGAAACCTTAACCTATAGGATCTAGTACATGAAGGACAAACTCTCCCAAGCTGAAGTTCTTTCGGTTCAGGAAATGTGCGAAGCTTTCAAGCTTGTGCCTGTAGTTTCTTGGAAGGCACCTGTTCGTTGTCCACCTGGCAATGCCCTTGCCCATTCTCTGAGGCCCAGTGTGAGCAGGATCCCATCACCTGTTGAGACTTCCTGAACTCTGGCAGGCACAATAAATTACTTTGTTTCCAGTGCATGTTATCCAAAATTCATTCACTCTGAAAAGTAACTGGTTTGACAGCTTTATTATCCTGTTGGTTCCTTCATTCATGACTTAAATAAGTCTTGGAGGTGTGCTCACTTAGAACTATACTCAGTCTTACAATGAGATAAACAGATGATTCAGGTTTGGGAGCTCAATGTACAAAACCACACATGTTCCAAACAGGCGGCAGGTCTGAAGACCTCTGTGTCGAGACAGGAGGTTCCCAGAAGGCACACACCACGCCCCTGTGCCAGCTGGGATCCACTAGTGCCGGTGTGTGTGCACTGGGCACAGTCACCCAGTGATCTAGGGAGACAGTGACCTGTTTTGAGGGTAGAAAGCAACTAACAGCATTTTTCAATGTCCTTGTCAGTTTAGGAAGGACAAGGAAGCAGAAGTGCAAAAAAATCTCAGATGCTGTCCTAGTCCAGGTACCGCACAACTTGCTCCTGTTGCTTCTGAGCTGAGTCTGCTGCAGCATTCCAGCCCGCCACTCCTACCGGCTGAGGCTGCCCCCAATCCCGTGCCCACTCAGGGAGCCTGACTGTAGGGACTGCTGCTCAGAACAGTGTTTTTGGCAGAAGGCAGAGTAGGAAACAGACCCTGTTCCTTAAAGAGCATGTCAAAGTGTACAGAAACTAGGTTCTTTTAGACTTTACACCTCTTGACTGCTATGGATCTAGTAGGTGAGAAACTGTTTGTTATGGATAATTATTCTCTAGGAATTAATCTTCATGGGAGTAAATCTAAAAAGAAGAAAAGGGGGGAAAACCCTAGACATCCCTGTAAACCTGTAAATAGCATCTTGGAAGTTTAAATGGACTGTATTCCCCTGGCCACATCTTGCCTAGCTCAGATTTACAGCGATCAAGCTTCAAAGACAATAAATCCAATCCACATGGCTCTTGTAAAAAGGCATCTATTTGGTTTTTAATACAAAATGACTCAGAGAAACACAGAAAGAAAAATATCATACAAGCCAGTTATTGAATTAAAAAAAAAATTCCCAATAAACAAATTTCAGTCACATTCCCTGTTTTCGGCCTGGATTAGGAAACAGGAAACTACAAACCAATCCATGTCCGTCTCTTTGAAAAACTCTTACTTGAAAAAAAAAAGGAAAAAACCCAAACAGTCCCTGAAATCTGGCCGGTGGTTTTTAGAGGCCACTGTCAGCTTGCCTTAATCATCCTGTGGAACGGGATAGCAGTGGTTGCTGGAATATGGCCACCTCCTCCTTGCTTTTTGCTAGGAACGATCTTCATCCGAAGGGAGGCTGCTGGCCTGGGCCCCGCTGGATGCCACTCATGCCGCCTGAGGTCTCAGGGTCAAGCAGCCGGTGGTTCTTCCTTCCTGTGTCTTCACTGAATCTCCCCCATATACAGTCTCTTGTCGCTGGACGCTGAGAGGACTGGGGTGAGGAGAATGGAGAAGATAACTGGAACTAATGAAGGCTCAAGGAGACTCGGTGCTCAAGGGCTCTTGTGTCAAGAGCCAATTTTGGTATAAAAGAGCAATTGGGTTTAGTTTAAATTCCCCTCCTCTTCAACACTGCTCACAGGAAACGGTAGCCTGGCTTTTCAATCCAAGTCCTCTTGAAACCACAGGGTGGACTGTGCTATGGTAAATGCATTATCAGGGTCTAAACCCTGATGTCCCGTGTCAGCCAAACCTTGTGAAAAAGACCTTCTCAGCCATTCCAGGGAAGAATCAATGTCTGTGTCAGACATTCTGCAAATGTGTTTCCGCTTGTTATAGTTAGCCTGGGAGAAAGTTACGCTCTCTCCTTAAATTCAAGGTCCACTGTTTAATTAGCTAGTCAATAAAAGGCTAAATTGCAACTTATAGTTGAATATTAAGAAATATTATTTATCCAAATATATCACTGCACCAGACTTGAAGCATATAAACTCAAGAGAACTAGAAATAGATTAACCAGACTCCCTTTGAGATTAAGAAGATGGAATATGTTCTTCCTGTCACCATTTAAAACCATGGCGAGACTGTCAATGGATGGCCATAAAGCCCACATGGAAATTCACATACAACAGACACCCACCTCTGCCTTGGTATTTTCAGGGCCCCTTTAGGGAGGTTCCCATAGTTTCCCTTACCCCAGTTAGGACAGACTTACTGATGGGCTCATCTGGGTGAAAAGCCACTTCATTGATGGAGCCGGCATGTCCGGGCAGCTTGTACAAAATCCTCCGGCTTGTGGTGTCCCACACATACACGAACCTGCAAAGCACCGTAATGCATAATGCTAGAGCTTCCTAGAGCTCAGGGGAGGGCAGAGGCCTGGCTTTTTAAGAGAAATGGAAGCAAAGATTTACTTATTACCCTTACTTACTCAACTGTGTTTTGGAACTAGCTTTAGAATGTAGAAATTTAGAATTTAGAAACCAGAAATACAGATTTTGATAAGGGATGGACCCTGCCCCCGAGTAACTGAAGAGAGATACAGGAATAACTAAAATCATAAGCATTACTGGTATTTCAAATGTAAACTTTTGAGATAGGAAAGAACAAGGAAGAAGGACAGTTATTCCTATGGTCCCCACACAGAAATCTTAAAGAGCACCTGCTATTCGTCCAGGAAGTCTTATAGGTAACCTAACTACGGCAGGCTGGGAGCCTAGGTTGCAAATCCACTAGAGCTTCTCAGTACTGCATTCAAATCACAGAGCCCAGAGAAGGGACAGAAAATTTCTGCAGTATAACACAACCCAAATATATACTTGACCAACCCTGCACTGAACTCATGGGAATCCCATGACCAGACCAGCTAGTCTGAACTCAATTTACAGATAAGAAGGCTAAGAACAATGACTCTTCCAAGGCGACACAGTTCATCAGTGGCTTAGCGACAGAACTAAAATGAGAACGCCGGTATTCTCCTTTCTCTTACCACCCTCACATCTTCTACTTCCCCTCACTCCTCAGAAGTTCTTATGACCTTCAACCTTGCTTGGGTCATTTTGGGCTGAAGGGTAAAATAAAGAGACATAATCTTCATATGACCATGCAAAAATGATCTGTTGGTAAATTTAAAGGACTGGTGGTTTTCAAGCAGGTTATAAATATCATTTACATATTTGTTTTGTTCAGTCAACCCAAAAAGGGTATAGTCACCAGTATTTGATTATAAAATGCCTGGTGCTGATGTGACATTCCATTTTTGGTCTAAAATACAACTAAATACGAGCTTCTTACTTGCACTGTTTAGCTCTCAAGGACCACACTCCACAGGAACTAAATAAAATTTCCAAGCAAGATGGGGAGGAAGCAGGAAGCTCATCTGTCTCCAGACTCCTTGGCTCTGATGTTCATGTTCTTCCTGCGGTCTTCTTCCTTGCTAAGAGCAAATAATGCCCCCAAGATGATATGGCAGAGTAACAGAGTCTGAGCTCAGGAGTCCGAAGACCTGGGCTCAAGTCTCATGTACCCATTTACTCATTAAGTAACCTTAGACAAGTATTTAACTTATCTGAACTCCTCTCTCCTTCACCGTGATGATGGAGACTACGCTGAGCCCACAGCTTGGTTGAGAGAAGTGACGAGATGACCTATGTGAAGCACTTGGCACACAGAAGGACAGATGCTGTTATGACGAATACATTCATCATCACAACAGATGAACATGAAGACAATAGGCTGACTAATTCATGGCAGACAGACTGGCCAGTCTTCCCACAGTCCTGGATAGGAACTGTTGAAGGGTTTTGATTTTGAACATGAGGAGGGAGGTGATTTTCAAGTAGAGAGGGGAAACTTGCCAAATCCAGGCCAAGCTGAAAAGCAATCTTCTGAGGACACATTTCCCAGGCACATAAAAGCCAGCAAGATCTCCAAGGGTTTATTTGAAGGCCTCACTCTCTATGGCCACCAGTTAGATGCTAAATTTAGAGGATTCCTTGTCCTCCCCTTACTTTGGCATGGCAACAATTGGCAGGAACCAGGTTCCTTATATAACAGAGCTGCTTGCTGACTTGGGGCTAACTGGAGAGGTGGCCTGTGAAACGTGGCCAACCCCAGCATGGAGACACATGGCCTGTGCCCAGGCCAGAGCCATGAGGACCCCATGTAAGGTTTAAAGGAACAGTGGGGAGGGAAAGAAGGAAGAGGACACTGAAAGTTAGAAAGGGTCAATGGCAGAAACAAACTGCTCAAAACAAAAGCTGAGGCAAATATCATGTAAAAGCTTAACTACATAAAAAAGTATCACCACTGAAAATGATGTAAAAATGCTTAAATTGGTTCTTATTCTGTCAGAACGCACCTTAGGCTGTGGGTCCGTTTCTTAAGGTCTTCCTTAGCAACCTGCTTACTAAAAATCCCTCAGATTCCCTCTGCAAGGCAGCTTTCTATACCACCAGGATGCAAACCTGTTTGCATGTGGACCCTTGACCCCTAGAAAACACCCCTGGTTTTTCTGGTTCTCAGGATCCTGGGATCACGACCCCAGCCGAAGGCAGACACTTAACCGACTGAGCCACCCAGGCGTCTCGGCTCCCTTCTCTAATTCATCACTGAATGGCTGAGCCAGTTTAAATTGACAGCTAGGAAAGTCTCAACATCTCTGAATTCAGCCCGGGGCTGAAAAACACCTAGCTCACACGCTGACATAACCGGCATCTAGCAATCATGGCCCTATTGTACTCATACCCAGCTCTGAATCATCCTCAGCATGGCAGCCGTTACCAATAGCTGAGTTGATATGCAGGCTAAGAGCTGACTGCTGTCCTCGAGCTAGGAATTCATTCATGTAATATTCACTAAGTGCTTAGAATAGGTCAAATACCGCTCTGGGTTCCGGATGACTAACACTCATTGCCTGACCTCTGGGAGCAAATAACTTAGTGAGGGTGCCCCACTGTGTTTGTCTCACTGTAAGATGTGATGAATGCTGATAAAGGCTGGCTGTGTAAGGTGTGACGACAGAGCAGAGAGGAGAGTGATTAGTGCTACCCCACAGGAAAGGGAGAGAGAGGGCCAGGGAAAGTTTACAGACAGAACACAGAGGCGATTTCTAGAGAGATACGCAAGTCTAGAGAAAGAGGGAACATGAGAGAGAAGCCTGGAGGCACAGGGGGTGTAAGGACAGGGAACGTTCCATGTGACTGAAGCACTGCGGCAATGGTGGGGGAGGCGAGTACACAACACGTATCTGATGAACTGAAGCACCACGGAAGACTCTGAAGAGGGAAACGGGAGCCAGATTAGGAGCCTAGACTTCACCCTGATGGCAGAGGGAATCCAACAGAAGTGAAGCAAGTGTTTGCCCTTCCCGTTGAAAATGCATCCAGACGGGCAACGCTGCGCCTGTCTGATGTGATGCTCAGGCCCTTCACACCGCACACGGATCCCTCTCCGAGCACAGCCGTGGCTCTGTGTCTGCTCCAGCTCGGATCACGCATAACAGGGGACCTGCCGCTCCGTTACTCTTCACCTCACACCTGGCAACCCTTACCTGTCAGCTGAACCAGCTGCTATCTTACTTCCATCAGGTGACCAAGAGCATCTCAGAAGATTCTACAAAGGTGAATAAGCAGGAATTCAATGAATACAGTAATGTACCAAGCCCCTCTTTACTAGACTATAAAATCACTGAAAGACTTTAAGTTTTTATTTTTAAAAATTTTTATTTTTTATTAACATATAATGTATTACTACCCCCCGGGGTACAGGTCTGTGAATTGCCAGGTTTACACACTTCACAGCACTCATCATAGCACATACCGTCCCCAATGTCCATAACCAAGCAGCCTCTTCCAAACTCCCAAAACTTTTTAAATTTCTTTCTTTCATTTTTTCTGTTTTAAGGGGAGGGTCAGGGAAGAGGGAGAGAGCACCTTAAGCAGGCTCCACCCCTAGTGTGGGGGCCCAGTGTGGGACCTGATCCCACAACCCTGAGATCATGACCTGAGTCAAAATCAAGAGCTGGACGCTTAACCCACTGAGCCACCCAGGTGCCCTGAGACTTCAAATTGTCATTATTTTATATTCTGTGGCCTAAGACCACATATTTTATTTCATATAACATACAAACTAATGTTAGAAAATGTTTAATTTATAGTAAATTAAGAGAGGAACTGGCAACAAAGTTTTATTCCGCCTACAAATGGAGACTTCCTTTGCTCCATATTTATTTTGATCCTCATTAATAATTTTATCTTGAAGGAAAATAAAAATAAAACCAAATTCAACAAAAAAGAAGAATTATTTAATGGGGCGCCTGGGTGGCTCAGTAGGTTAAAGCCTCTGCCTTTGGCTCAGGTCATGATCCCAGGGTCCTGGGATCGAGTCCCACATCGGGCTCTCTGCTCAGCGGGGAGCCTGCTTCCTCTTCTCTCTCTGCCTGCCTCTCTGCCTACTTGTGATCTCTATCTGTTAAATAAATAAATAAAATCTTAAAAAACAAAACAAAACAAAACAATTTTTTTAAAGATTTATTTGAGAGAGAGTGAGAGCGAGTGAGAGAGAACCAGTGGGGGGAGGGGCAGAGAGAGAAGCAGACTCCCTGCAGAGCAGGGAGCCTGGTGTGGAACTCAATCTCAGGACCCTGGGATCATGACCTGAGCCAAAGGCAGACAATTAACGGACTGAGCCACCAGGTGCCCTAAGATCTGATTTATAAAGTGAAACTGAATCAAACAGACTCTCAAAAGAAAACCATATGTCTCTATTAACAAATTATCTGGAGGAAAAGCTGCTATTAAGAGCTGACCTGGTACAGAAAAAATTCTCTCAAACTTTGGGCCATGATCCATACTGAGAAGAGGGATATATTCTCAGGGCCCTATGAGCTGGGCACTGGGAAGGTGAGGGAAGCCACCATGAGTAATAGCCAGGAAGGCTGGGTTCCATATGGAACACTGACCAGAGGGTCAAAGTTGCCAAAGAACTAAAAGGATAACACTATCTTGTTGAAGTCAGAAATCTTAAATTAATCTTAAAATTAAAAAAAAAGGGGGTCCCACCTGCCTTCCTCCCTATGCTTCCATTAGCTTTATTTCTGGCAAGAACAGTTTTTTAATTTATTTATTTGACAGAATGAGAGGGCAGGAGAGCACAAGCAGTGGGAGCGGCAGAGGGAGAAGCAGGCCCTTCACTGACCAGGGAGCCCCATGTGGGGGCTTGATCCCAGGACCCTGGAATCCTGACCTGAGCCAAAGGCAGTTGCCTAGCCAACTGAGCCACCCAGGCAAGCACAGTTTTTTTTTTTTAAGATTTTATTTATTTATTTGACACAGAGAGAGAGAGAGATTACAAGTAGGCAGAGAGGCAGGCGGGGGGGTGGGGGTGGGGGAAGCAGGCTCCCCGCTGAGCAGAGAGCCCAATGTGGGGCTCGAACCCAGGACCCTGAGATCATGACCTGAGCTGAAGGCAGAGGCTTAACCCACTGAGCCACCCAGGCTCCCCACAAGAACAGTTTTGATGGAGAACAGTGTTAACTGAAATGCAGCCCCTTCTTAGTAGAGCTACCACCCTCTACCCTTAGTGCCACCCCCTTTTTATCCCCCCTGAATTGAGATATAATTTGCATTGAACATAGTTTTAGTTTTAGGTATACAACGTAATGATTTGATATATGTAAATACTGCTCTTAGCACTATCTTAAATGTTATCTTTGAGTCAAATGGACAGTAAAACACTTTGCCATGCAGAACTTACCTTCTCAAAGTTGTGCACATTTCCTTGAAATATCTTCACACACCTCTCTTTAGGAGCAAATGGCCGAACATCCCAGACCCGCACTGCAAACAGAGCAAAAACAGTTATGGGCCAGAGGTTTCCTGAGAACCCAGCTGCAATCAACGTCATGTCAATGACACATGCTGTTTCCTGGTTTCTGTTTTCCTGTTTCCTGCTGTTTCCTCTTTCCTGAAGGAAGGCCAACACAGTATATTATAAGGTACATGATAAGGCTCTTTCCCCCCCTAAACAGGCATAAAATACATTCAAATTCCATTAACAGGGTCTAAGGGCACAGTGGAAAGCTGAGCTGGCAGGAAGGGGAAATGCCAAGTGCATTGCTGGGGGTCTGCAACAGAAAGTAGCTGGGTGTGACATTAACAAAACATTGGCAGAGGAATCATCTGCCAACCCAAAAAAGCCACATTTAACAAAGCTTTAATATGACAATCTAAATACCACTGACTACTGTGACAATCAATCTATAAAAACCAAACACAGGACTAATTTTGCTCATAGGGACACCTGACAGTCTAGACTTGAGCAAGGTCAAGTTATACTAAGAGAGTATTATACTAATAGTTAGAAAAAATGAACTCTGATTCTCATTCTAGCTGTTATATGTATGGGTGGTATCAGGTAAAAAGTGAGGTTATAGTTTAGTCTCTGTAAGATGAGAATACCACTTGTTCTTTTTCTTTTTTACAAGAGTACATTAAGGACCAGATAAGATGATACATATACCAGGGCTCTAAAAGAATAGAGGCAATAGATAAAAATAAGGATTTTGTCATTTTATTAAACAGCTATAACAAAAAATTCTTATTACTTTAATAACCATTTAGGGAACCTCATCATTCCTTACTGTGAACAATGCTAGAATTTGTCAATGGCAAATACATAAAAATCAGGATATAAACAGCACAGTAAGCAGTGGCTACAGCTGTTGGTAACAAATCCTTTATCAATAGTGGAATTCAAGGGATGTCATTTTAACTGAGTGTAATAAACATAACAATCCTAGGATTCAGATAGGCACAGAGAGTGAAGGTAGGTGTGAGAGTTTGCTATTAAGGTGAGAATACAGTCAGAAGGTAAGGGTGTTCATTCATTCAAGAACTACTTACTCAGCACCCGCTGAGTGCTAGGCACTGTCTTCATTACAAAAATGTCAGTGAAAGCATTTCTGTTTCTGACAAGCCTATGAACTTGTACACGGAGGCGGGGCGGGGGGCGGTCATCTCTAAATTCTCCCAATATTAAGCATATAATCCACCTTCTTTTTTGTTAATAGTAAACCCCTCCTCCCACGTGGCAACTCAAAAACAAGCAGAAAAGCATCTATTTGTGTGAATGCAGAATGTTGCAACGTTTTACTGTTCAATTCCCATCCCACCAGGGCTTTGGAGCAGGGAGGGAGGGCACACTGGGGGACAGAATGCAACTCTACCAGCAGCTCTACTGGTCATTCAAGTTTGGTGCTCTCTGTAATAATGCTCGAGAATTGCTTTGGATGGATCTCAACAATCTACTAATCACCAGGAGCTTCTAGTACAATGCCTGGCTCCACAGCATACCAGAGCTGAAACAGGCCTTAAAAGCTATAAGCAAAGTTTCCCGAGGATTAGAGTAGGCAGATTTGGGACTAGAATCCTGGCTTCTTGACTTTTCTATTACAATGTGTTCTCCCAGTTGCCCTGGCAGAAACCTGTGAACCACCCTTGACTCTTTCTTTTTGTTTTGTTTTTTAAAGATTTATTTATTTGACAGACAGAGATCACAAGTAGGCAGAGAAGCAGGCTTTCTGCTGAGCAGAGAGCCTGATATGGGGCTTGATGCCAGGACCCTGAGATCATGACTTGAGCCGAAGGCAGAGGCTCAACCTACCGAGCCACTAAGGCGCCCCGACTCTTTCTTTGGATTCACATGTATCCCAGTACACATTTCTAGTACCCAATGCCCACTTTCCTTGCAGACCTTGAGGTCCGCAGCGTCTGGACCCTTGGAGAGCTTTCCTTTCCATAGTTACCTGTATTGTCCATTGCGTTGGACAAGAGATAAGAGCCTTCAGAACTTAAACTCAGGCCAGTCACAGAATCTGCATGGCCTCTCATGGTGTAGGTTAGCTTGTTTTGGCGCAAGTCCCAGACCTACAAAAACAAAAAGGTACTCCCAGAAATCAAATTGAGAATAGCAAAGAAACATAGTTACTAAAGAGTCAACTGCCTGGAGAAACTGGTATCCCCTCTCCATCTGGCTGTGGGCCCAGTATTTAGCACAAAATAGAGGATTTCTGTCAAGAGGGAAAAAACCTCGTCTTTTAAAAAAACTTTTTTAGAGAGAGAGCATGAGCGCGGGTATGGGTGGGGCAGAGGGAGAGAGAAAGAGAGAATCTTTTTTTTTTTTTTTTTTTTAGATTTTTAAAGAGTTTATTTATTTATTTGACAGACAGATCACAAGTAGGCAGAGAGGCAGACAGAGGGAGAGGTGGAAGCAGGCTCCCTGCCGAGCAGAGCCGGATGCGGGGCTCGATCCCAGGACCCTGAGATCATGACCTGAGCCGAAGGCAGAGGCTTAACCCACTGAGCCACCCAGGCATCCCAAGAGAGAATCTTTTTAAAAAAGATTTTATTTATTTATTTGACTGGGAAAGAGAGAGCACAAGCAGGCAGAGTGGTAAGCAGAGGGAGAAAGAGAGGCAGGCTCCCTGTTGAGCAAGGAGCCCAAAGCCAGACTCCATCCCAGGATGCTGGCATCATGATCTGAGCCAAAAGCCAGATGCCCCGACTGAGCCACCCGGGTACCCTGGAAAGAGAGAATCTTAAGCAGTCTCCATACCCAGCACGGAGCTGGAGCCTGATGTGGGGTTCAATCTCACGACCCTGAGATGATGATTTGAACCAGAATTAAGAGTCAGATGCTTAACTGAGACACCAGAGCTGTTTTTGTCTTTCTTTGCTTTTTTAAAGATTTTATTTATTTATTTGACAGAGATCACAAGTAGGCAGAGAGGCAGGCAGAGAGAGAGAGAGAGGAGGAAGCAGGCTCTCCGATGAGCAGAGAGGCCCATGTGGGGCTCAATCCCAGGACCCTGAGATCATGACCTGAGCCGAAGGCAGAGACTTAACTCACTGAGCCACCCAGGTGCACCACCTTTATCTTTCTAAAAAAGGGAGTCAAACTTACTATGTCTGACTAAAGGGCTATAAATTTACATAACTTTTTTATATATATAAATTACACATAATATAAACATATTTAATATATATAATACATAATGTTATTTATAATAGTATAATAAAATTTAACAAAAGTTAAATATTTGCAGGGGCTATTCTCTTTTTTATTTTTTTTTTGAGATTTCTTTTTATTTTTTTATTTTTATTTTTTATTTATTTTTTAAAAGATTTTATTTATTTATTTGACAGAGAGAGAGATCACAAGTAGGCAGAGAGATAGGCACAGAGAGGGGGAAGCAGGCTCCCTGCCAAGCAGAGAGCCTGATGTGGGGCTCGATCCCAGGACCCTGAGATCATGACCTGAGCCAAAGGCAGAGACTTAACCCACTGAGCCACCCAGGCACCCCTGCAGGGTTTATTCTTTAACAAAATATATTAGGAATTAAAAAACTAAGTGTCAACTTAAAATACTTAAACTATGATTCTAAGCAATTGTAACTAAACTATTAGAACTACAGAAAAACAAGTGACCAACCACATCATTTGAAAAGGGCATTATGATTATATGTAAATATATATAACAAGATAATATACAAATACAGATGCTTAAAATTTTTCATTTAATGTTATATGCACACATATACACACATATACTATGGAAAAGCATATTTATTAAAAATAAAGATAAATTGTATATTCACTGTTGTCTGGGTGGGAAAGGTAAGAAACAGTTTAACTAAAAATAACCTAATGTCAAACAAAGGAAATAAATGGTTCATTAAGTTACGGCCCATAAACATACTGCAACACTATGGGATCTCATGCTAGAGAAAGTAGAGCATGGGCGCCTAGGTGGCTCAGTCAGTTAAGTGTCTGCTTTTGGCTCAGGTCATGGTCCCAGGGTCCTGGGATGGAGCCCCGCATTGGGATCCCTGCACAGCGATGAATCTGCTTCTCCCTCTGCCACTCTCTCTCAAAAATAAATCTTAAAAAAAAAAAAGAAAAAAAGAGTACAGCAGAGTGGAAGAGTGAGGAGTTAGGGTCAGACTGCCCAAGTCTTAAGAGTTATTGGGCCATTAACCCTCTCTAAGCCTGTTTCTGGTCTATAAAATGGGGATAACAACGTTACTTCCTATGGCTGTTGGGAAGATGACAAATAGAATGCTTGGTACACCGCAGGCCCTCAATACTTGGTAGCTGTTATTAAGCAACTCCTAAAAATAACTCTGAAGACCAAGTGTAAAACTGTTCCAATAATAAGTTATTAAGCTAATAGGAAAATACAAAACACTATATATTTACATAGACTGCAACTACGTAAAAAAAAAAAAAAATTAAAGCCAACAGAAATGGTGTGAAATGTCATATGGAAGAAGAACAGCCATTTTGTTAAGGTCATTGGTATTATTCAGAATTTCCTCCAAATTTGATTTAATACTGCCATGTAGTTTTTCTAAGTGGGAAAACAAAAAAAATTTTTTTCCTGCCTGTTTAAGGCACTTCTCTTACCTAGAAATGATTGGTGTTGTATGTCAAAGCAATACATAAGGCAGACAACTCACTCCACTTTCCCCATCAATAACTCACTCATGTGTGGAACCCAACATACTTTATATACAGTGATTTTGGTGTCAGGATGTTTGCTGCCTCAATAATCAGGAAAGCCTGAAATGGCTGACGTTTTTGTTCAAGCTATTTTTCCTTCTCTTCAGAGAAAGCGTTGTTGAAGTCTTTAGCTTTTTTAGGAGAGAATGAAATGTGCCATCCCTTACAACACTTGGGCACCATTTCCAGACCTTCCTTCTTGTGGCCTGCACACATTGTTTGTGCACAACCAATGTGTATCTGGGATTTATGGCAGAAAGAACTAATTTAAGCAAAATATTTTCCAAGTGCCCAAATCAGTTGTTCAGTGAATGTTTGGGTCTCTGGTTAGTGGGCATCAACAATATGAGTTTTCATGCTAGATCATAACCTGAGCCGAAGGCAGAGGCTTTAACCCACTGAGCCATCCAGGCACTCCTACTGGGTACATTCTTTAAAAAAAAAAATAAATAAATAAATTCTGGGGTGCCTGGGTGGCTCAGTTGGTTGAGCGTCTGCGTTTGGCTCAGGTCATGATCTCAGGGTCCTAGGATCAAGCCCTGCATCAGGCTCTTTGCTCAGTGGTAAGTCTGCTTCTTCCTCTCTCTGTGCTCTTGCTCTTTCTCTCTCTCAAATAAATAGTATTTTTTAAAAATGATGTTATTTATTTATCTGACCGACAGAGATCACAAGTAGACAGAGAAGCAGGCAGAGAGAGGAAAGGAAGCAGGCTCCACGCTGAGCAGAGAGCCTGATGCAGGGTCGATCCCAGGACCCTGGGATTATGACCTGAGCTGAAGGCAGAGACTTTAACTCACTGAGCCACCAAGGTGTCCCATCTCTCTCAAATAAGTAAATAGATTTTTTTTTTTAAAAAAGATTTTATTTATTTGTGAGAGAGAGAGAGAGAGAGAGCGAGTGAGCACGCATGCACAAGCAGGCAGAGGCGGAGAGAGAAGCAGGCTCCCAGCTGAGCAAGAAGCCCGATGTGGGACTCGATCCCAGGATCCTGGGATCATGACCTGAACCAAAGGTAGCAGCTCAACCAACTAAGCTACCCAGGTGTCCCAATAAATAGAATCTTAAAAAAAAAAAAAAAAAAAAAAAAAAAAAAAAAAATCCTGAAAACAAAGCATTGGATTGGCAGAAAAATTTGAATATTTGTAGACAGAATAGACTTCCTATTTACTCATTACTCATTTATTTATTTATTTATTTATTTTAGAAAGAGAAAGACAGCGTGCACACATACACATACTTGGGGGAGGGGCAGATTCCCCATTGAGCAGGGAGACTGACATGGGGCTCCATCCCAGGACCCTGGGATCATGACCAGAGCTGAAGGCAGACACTTAACTGAGTGAGCCACTGAGGCATCCCGCATGTGCCTCTTGACCTAGGAGTCATGAGTTTGAGCCCTACATTGTGTGTAGAGATTATTAAAAAAAAAACACAACAAAAAACCTTAAAGAAAAAGAAAAGAAAAAACAAAAAAAACAACACAGTTATAGTAAGTAGGAAATAATTCACCAAATTACATGACACTAGAAATAGGGAACTTCTCAAAGAAATATGAAGGTCATTCATTTATTCATTCATTTTCTAAGTAGGCTCCACAGCCAACATAGAGTCCAGTATGGGGCTTGGACTCCTGACCCTGAGATCAAGACCTGAGCTGAGATCAGGAGTCAGATGCTCAACTGACTGAGCCACCCAGGTACCCCTGAAGGACATCCTCTTAGAAAAAAACCTAGTGACATATGTTATTACTGTACTTATAGAACTTTATTTGCACATTCTCTGTGAGATAAATTCGGCCTTCAGAACAGAGTTGAGATTAGCTGTCTACAGAAACTGCCTACCCTGACAGAAGGTATAACATACATTGCATGTCTGAGAAGTCATGGAAAACCTTCAAATCCTAAAATGGGATCGGGTACCCCTTAAGGACTATAGCATAATTAAATAGATCTGTTTAGAGAAGACCCAGGAAGAGTCTAGGATAAAGAATGTGGAATAAGCCACACTGTATGTCATAAGAAGGCTTTCCTAGCACAAGAGTATTACTCTTAAGCTGATCTATCCTCATAGTGGAGATGAGGGCATCAAATTCTCAGACTTAAAGAAAAGAAGCCAGTCTCAAAAGGTTATACATACTGTATGATTCCATTTGTATGATATTCTACAAAAAGGAACTACAGGACAAAGAAGAGATCAGTGGTTGGAATGAGTTAGGAATGGAAAGAGGGTTTGACACAAGTGAACACTACAAAATTTTGGGGATGATGTAAATTGTTCTGTACCTTGTTTGTGGTAGCTACACAAATCTATGCAACCATAAACATTCATAAAACTGTATACAAAACAAACTTGATTTCGCCATATGTAAACTTTAATAATTATTTTATTATTATTTTTTAATGGGAATTCTTTTTCTTTTTCTTTGTAACCTCTATGCCCAATGTGGGGGGCTTGAACTCATGACTCTGAGATCAAGAGTCACATGCTCTACAAACTGAGCCAGCCAGACACTCTTAATAATTTTAAAAGTATGAAAATTATAATAACTTAATGACACTAACCTACTGTCATGTGTATGAGATGCCCTCTAGTGATTCTAAAGCTAATGGGCTCCCAAACTTCTCTCTGGGAAATACTGCATTAGCTATTAAGATGATCTAATTAAGTTCCTATGCCCTGATTTGACATCCTCCATACAGTTATAAGATAGAAAAAGGATGGGAAGTTAAATTTTGGAAATGGTCAATTTTCAAATATTATGGGACATCTAAGCGGGGGAATGTTGAGAGGTTGGCTGTATGCAGGGGTCTGGAGCTGAAGATCTGGGCCGGAAATATAAAGTCAGCATACAGATGATAAAGCCATGGACTTAGGTGAGAACTGTCCAGGGAAAAGGGATATAGTGAGAAGCACCTAGTAAAGGACCTTGGGGAATAACGACATTTCAAATACGTATATAGAGTTTCCATAGTGTAGTGGTTATCACGTACACCTGACAAGTATACATAGAGAGAATGGCTCTCAGAGGTATTTGAAAATGATATGCCAGAGGGGGTAGGAGAGTATACTGTTACAACTATTAAAGATTAAAAGAATCTACTGAATTTAGGAACAGGGAGGAGGATTATTGGTGACCTTGAAGAGAAGGTCACCAATGAAACAATGGAGGCAGAAGCCAGACTGCTGAGGAGTGATCAGGAGACATGGAGTGGAGGAATGAAATGGGGTAGAACTGAAGACAGTGAGTGTAGAACAATCATCAGAGGGCACTTCTCATAGGCATTAAGAGCAGGACTCTGAAACCCGAGTCTGGGTTTTGCCGGACTTCTTTTAATTCAGTTTCTTCATCTGTAAAATGGCGTGAATAGCATTTATTTCATAGGGTGCTGTGAAGCTTAAATGAGTAAGAGAAAGCTCGAAGAACAAGGCCTGACACTGACAGTGAGGGTCCCATGGTAACGATAACATTATTACTGTCACCACCACGAAAGAAGTCTGGCTGTGAAGGGGAAGACGGACAGGGCAACAACAGGAGGAAGTGGAATGAAAGGAAGACTCCCCACCCTAAGGCCAAGAGCTGAGCGCAGCGCAGTGATGATGCGAAGACAGAAGAGCAGACTGGAAACAGGATCTGGGAAAACAGACGGTATGAGGGCCCAGTCAGGGAAAAGGAGCCGATATCCTTCCACTGAAGGGACTACCTTTAAACAAAAGCAAGGACATTTCATCTGTAGTAGCAGCAGAGGAGGCAGGGAGGGAAGGGCACACAGTCTTACATTTTTAGGTAGGAACAGTAGGAAGCTGGATATTTACCTACAGTTATCACTCTAAAGGTAAAACAGAAGGCCAAGAATCTTTGAAACACTTAAGGAAGCCAGTATGTAAAGACAGACACAAATTGTGTAACCCCCAAAACACTTTCCAACCACTGGCATTTGCTATGTCCAGAAACCGCTACGTGCTCTAATTAATGCATTAAGTTCATTTAATCCTCACTACAACCCCATGAAGTAGATGTTATTATTGTGGTTATTAAGAGGCTGTTAAAGAACTTGCTTGCAGTCCTAAAAAACTAGAAAATGACAGAACTGGGGTTAGAAACCAAGTTAATTGGTCAAAAGCACGAGTACACTGTGCTGCTGTGTGGACCACCGCCACTCTCACATCATCACCGCCTTCCCTCTTTCTTGGCTGTGGATTCTCTGAAACTTCCTTTGTGCAGTCTCAAAGAGAAAGACACACTCAGAGATCAGAGTTGAGAATCACAGGGTGATTCAACGCTATCTCAGCAGGCCAACAGAGTGAGGGGGAAAAAAAGGTTGCAAATGTCTTTAGCCAGGGAATGCACTCTTCACGTTCACAGACTCCACACATGGGGCCTCAATTCACATGAACTGTCTGGTCCCTGATGGCATTTATATGCTATAATGCAACCCTTGACTTAGAAGTCAATAAGGATAGGGCAGAAAGAAAACAAGATTTAAGTTACTATCTTCCTTGTAGTTGGTATAAAGTACAAAGCTATCACAAACTCAGACGTTTGAAAAGACTACCATCTGTGAATGGAGACAGGTGAAAGGGAGGTGTAACACAAACATTAAACATACCTTGATATCGTTGTCTATTCCACCAGAAATAATCTGGTCACTTGTGTCATTGAAGGTCACAGCTAACACCTGGTAGGTGTTCTGAAATGTCTGGATGGCTGCTTTCTTCCGGATGTCCCACAGCTGAAGCAGAGGAATAGGAGGGTCTATGGTCAAATATCATTGTAAGTAATTGCATAGTACATCCTGAAGTCTTAAGGATTTTGTAGAGGTAAATACATTTTTTTTCTTTTTTGAAAGATTTTATTTATTTATTTGACAGAGAGAGCGAGAGTGTATGCACAAGCAGAAGGAGTGGCAGGCAGAGGGAGAGGGAGAAGCAGGCTCCTTGCAAAGCAGAGACAGCGGGATATGGGATTTAATCCCAGGACTTCAGGATCATGACCTGAGCTGAAGGCAGTGGCTTAAACAACTGAGCCACCCAGGTGCCCAGGTAAATACATTTTTTTTTTAAAATATTTTATTTATTTATTTGACAGACAGAGATCACAAGTAGGCAGAGAGGCAGGCAGAGAGAGAAGAGGAAGCAGGCTCCCCGCTGAGCAGAGAGCCCGATGTGGGGCTCGATCCCAGGGCCCTGGGATCATGACCTGAGCCGAAAGCAGAGGCTTTAACCCACTGAGCCACCCAGGCGCCCCTGGCCAATGTATCTGAAAGTTGGGATAACAAATTACTTTGGTTGTATTTTCAGACACCTTTGTTAAAGTATGAATAATCATAGTTCATCAACATGCCTTAAAATGGAAATCCTCTGCTTGCTTAGTTCATATGCTCTTTTGCACAGCAAGGATGTCAGACCAGTGCTTTCAAACTGCAGTATTAATGAGCTGTGGCTCACGTTAAAAAACATACAGAGAGAGGTTACATCAATGAAAACGGCAGAGTAGGGAATGCTAAAAGGTTGCCTCTCTATAAAAGCAGAGAACTATGTGGCAAAAATCCTGGCAGAATTAACTTTATCAGAACTCTAGAAACTATTCAAAACTTTGTAGCAACCAGTAAAATGCTTAATGAGGAAAAAACCCTCCTGAGTCTTGGTAAAAAAGTTTTATAGTGTTTTAACTTACCCTGTCTCCCTCTCCTACTCAGCAAGAGCTCTGAAGACAATGGCCCATATTCCCAGTATAGGTTCCTATACCAGAGGGACCAGAATGGACCTTATTCTCAAAGAACTGTGGTTGTTTTTAACTTTCTGGTGGCTCCCTGAAGGATGAACTTAAAAGGTTTGACTTCATTTTGCATAACTTGGAACTCTGCCAGGGCAGAGGCATTTGTTTAAAACATTTAAAGGCAAATGCATTAGCCTCTGCTATCTGGGGCCAGGGATGAGAGTTGGGGCAAACTGTACACAAACCAAAAAGCTTGGGAGAAAAGCTGGGGAATGACACAGTTTGGAGAAAAAGAGCTTTGAAAAGCGGACGTATTCCTAGGACTCTAGAAGGCCATTTGCATGCCCATGTCTGGCACATGTTCAGAAAAGACCTGAGAAGGTCCTAAGCTCTCTCGCAGACCTGCACAAGCTCCGCACAAGCAGGAAGTGAAGGCTAACAGAAAGTTGTAAACTGACACAAAGCTGTAAACTGCCTGGTAAAGACAGACCCCCCCCAAACATACACAATGAGTCTGCAAAGACTGGGGAGAGGTTTTTTTCCCACAAGTGATTAAGAAAATCTCTGTCAAATCATTAGTGAGCCACCAAGCTAATGCAACAGAGATTTCAGTGGCTACACATGGCAAATAATACAGACTTTATAAAATTACCTCAGAAAATTCACTTAATAGGAGTGCCTGGGTGGCTCACTTGTGTGGCTGATGTCTGGTTTCGGCTCAGGTCATGGTCTCAGAGTCCTGGGATTGAGCCCTGTGTTGGGTGGGCTCTGTGCTTAGCAGGGAGTTGGCTTGAGATTCTCTTTCCCTCTGCCTCTCCCCCTGCTCATGCACTCTCTCTCTCTCTAATAATAAGTAAATTCTTTTTTAAAAAGATTTTATTTATTTATTTGACAGAGAGAGACACAGTGAGAGAGGGAACACAAGCAGCGGAAGTGGGAGAGGGAGAAGCAGGCTTCCCGCCGAGCAGGGAACTTGATGCAGGGCTTGATCCCAGGACCCTGGGATCCTGACCTTAGTAAAAGGCAGATGCTTAATGACTGAGCCACCCAGGCTCCCCAAATAATAAGTAAATCTTAAAAAAAAGAAAAAGAAAAAGAAAAAAAAGAAAGGTGGGGCACCTGGGTGGCTCAGTCATTAAGCAGCTGCCTTCGGCTCAGGTCATGATCTAAGGTCCTGGGATCGAGCCCCGCATCAGGCTCCCTGCTTGGTGGGAAGTCTGCTTTTCTCCCTCTCCCACTTCCCCTGCCTGTGTTCCCTCTCTCACTGTGTCTCTCTCTGTCAAATAAATAAATAAATTCTTAAAAAAAAAAAAAAAAGGAGGGCGCCTGGGTGGCTCAGTGGGTTAAGCCGCTGCCTTGGGCTCAGGTCATGATCTCAGGGTCCTGGGATCGAGTCCCACATCAGGCTCTCTGCTCAGCGGGGAGCCTGCTTCCTCCTCTCTCTCTCTCTCTCTCTGTCTGTCTCTCTGCCTACTTGTGATCTCTCTCTGTCAAATAAATAAATAAAATCTTAAAAAAAAAAAAAAAAGAATACATTTATAAAAAAAAAAAAAAAAAAAAAAGGATAAAGAACAAGATAATTTACTAAACAAGCAGCAACAACAAACCCCTGGGAGAAACTAATTTCCACAGTTACCACATTATAATATTCAAATGTTTTCAACAGGAAATTATGACACACACACAAAAGCAAAGTATGGCCCGTACAGAAGAAAAAAAGAAATTAAGTCTTTTCAAAAAATGATGATGGGACAACTGGATAACCATACTCAAAATAACGAAAGCAGACCTTTATCTCATACCATATGGAAAAATATACTCCATGTGGATAAAGACCTAAATGTAAAAGTTAAAACTATGACATTCTTAGAAGAAAACACAGGGGTAAATTTTCATGGTCTTGGATTTGGCAATGAATTATTAGCTATGAAACCAAAAGAACAAGTGACCAAAGAAAAAACATAAACTGAACTTCATAAAAATGAGAAACTTCTGTACAAAGGATAGTATCAAGAAAATGAGATGAGAAGATAACCAACAGTGGTAGAAATATTTGCAAATCATGTATCTGATAAAGATCTAGTATCCAGAATAAAAAAAAAAACCATAGTTCAACAACATTGCAAATAGCCCCCAAAATGGGCAAAGGCCCTGAATAAACATTTCTTTTCAGGAGCTGTAAGCACAAGAAAAGAGGCTCAGCATCATGAATTAGCTGGGAAATGCAAATCAAAACAACAATTAGAGATTGCTTCACACTCACTACGATGGTTATAATTAACAAAAAAACAAAAACCAAAACAAAAAAGGAATCACAGAAACTAACAAGTGATGGTGAGGAAAAATCGGAACCCTCGAACACCACTGGTGGGAATATAAAATGATCTGGCTGCTGTGGAAAAGCCTGTATGTTCCCCAAAAAGCTAAAGCAGAATTACCATACAACCCAGCAATCTTCCTCCTAGATATATACCCAAGAGAAATGAAACAAAAACTTGTACACCAATCTTTGTAGCAGTGTTAAAAAGGAATGAAATATTAATACATGTCACAACCAGGATGAAGCCTGAAAACATTAAGCTGAGTGAAAGAAACTGAACACAAAAAGGCCACTTATATGATTCTATTCTATTTATATGAAATGCCCAGAAGAGGCAAGTACATAGAGACAAAAAGGAGATTAGTGGTTGCCAGGGGCTGGAAGGTAGGGAAAAGTACTGACTGCTAAATGGGTATGGGGTTTCTCTTGCCCTCCTAATCTTTGTCAGTCCCTGTCTCCCTATAATGGACTGTTCCCACCCTTTTCTAATTTTTATTGGGGGGGGGGCGGTTTTGGTATTGGATCATGGTGATGAGCACACATATTGTGAATGTACTAAAAGCCATTGAATTGTATACCTTTTAAAATGGTTAAAATGGTAAATTTATGTTATGTGAATTTTACCCCAATTAAAAAAAAATATAGAAGAAAATGTCCCCTATAGAAAGGGTTGATTCATAAACACAGATGTATTGAGGGGAGTATATTCTGGGTCATAGTATAAAATGTATTCCTTAATGCAGATTGTGATTTAAAAAATGTTTAAAAGTTACTAGTTAATCCCAACTTTCATGGATGAATAAACTAAAGAGCAAAGATAGAACTAACTTGATGAGAAACACCCAGTAGGTCAAGGGCAAAACAAGGACAAGAATCTAGTATTGTCTGATTCCATTACATTCATGTTGAATTTACTAAAAAGTGTTAATTTCTTATAAATACTAAACATATGTTTGTTATAAAAAGTTAACATTTATTTTCAACAGCTGTTTGACTTATTAACAATAGAAGAAGATAAAGATTAGGTACAACAACTCTAGAACCCTATACTCTATAAACAACTAGGCTCTATTTAATAAAAAACAGACTTACATAACATGGATCTACATTAAAAAAAATTTTTTTTTAAGTTTATTTATTTTTAGTAATCTCTACAACCAACATGGGCTTGAACTCACAACCCTGAGATCAAAAGTCCCATGCTTTGGGCGCCTGGGTGGCTCAGTCGGTTAGGCATTTGCCTTTGGCTTGGGTCATGGTTCCAGGGTCCTGGGATGGAGCCCTGGGTTAGGCTCCCTGCTGAGCAGACTCTGGAACCATGACCCGAGAGCTTCACCACTCCTAAATACCTTTGTGCGTTTGTCCTATGAGATACATATAATAGGTGTGTCTGGTGGCTCAGTTGGCTAAGCGTCTGCCTCCGGCTCCAGTCATGACCCTGGGGTCCTGGGATCTAGCCCTGCGCTGGGCTCCCTGCTCAGTGGGGAGTCTGCTTCTCCTTCTTCCTCTGCTGCTCTCCACCCTCACCTCCCACCCCTGTTCATGTGCTCTCTCTCTCAAGTAAGTAAAATCTTTGGGGTGCCTGGGTGGCTCAGTCCTTAAGGGTCTGCCTTTGGCTCTGGTCCTGATCTCAGGGTCCTAGAATAAAGTCCCATATTGGGCTCCCTGCTCATCAGAAAGCCTCTTTCTCCCTCGCCCTCTGCCCCTTCACCCCACTCATGCTCTCTCTTGCTATCTCTCTCTCTCTCTCTCAAATATATAAAATCTTTAAAAAAATCTTAAAAAATCTTTAAAAAATCTTAAAAATATGTGTGTATATATATATGTATATATACACATATATACATGTGTATGTATATGTGTCTATTATATGTATCTCTTTTTTAAAGATTTTTATATTTATACACATATATATGTGTGTATATATATTCCTATAAAATCTTAACACAACCTATCAAAATTAACACCAATACATTATTATCATCCAATCCTCAGATTTCATTCAAGTTTCACAACTTGTCCCAATGTCTTTTATTGCAAAGAGATTCAGTTCAGATTCATGTGCTGAATTTATGGGTCATGTTTCTTTAGTCTCCTTCAGCCTGGAAGAGTGTTTCAGACTTTTCTTGACCTTGATGCTTCTCAAATAATAGGATAGTTATTTCATAGAATGTCCCTCAGTTTGGGTTTGTCTGATATTTCTTCATGATTAGATTCAAGTTATGACTCTTTGGCAGGAATCTCACTGGAGTGATGCTGTGTTTTCACTGTATTTTGTTGAGTGGCTCATGGTTTTGATTTGTCCCATCACGGATAATGTTCAGTTGATCATTTGATTAAAATGTTCTTTTGACAAGCATTATTGCATAAGATGTTCCAGGTTCATCTTGTACTTTTCCTGCCCAGGCCTAAAATAAGGAGTCCTGGTTTCTTTAGTGGAAAATGGTATTGAAAGACCAAGATGTACCCAGTAGCTATGCTCACTGCTTTGGGGGTATTGTTCCTAAACCCTCTCAGTGGATAGTTGCCAATATATGCACACAATATATGCACACACAGGCACATGCACACTTAATCTATTATTTTTCTATACCTATCTGTTTTATGTGTTGAATCCCACGAGTTCTCACTGATACATCCAGTTCAATGCCAACAACACAAGATGCATTTTAGTCCTCTCTCCTGTACTGGTAACTCCTTTCTCTGACAATGAGAAGTCTGTCTCCCATTATACTTATTATACTTACATGATGAAGATTCCTGTGTGTAATTAATCTCCTATATTCTTTTCTACTCTTCCCCTGCATGAATGCCTTCCTTTCTCTGTTTGAACTGTGATTCACATTTCCTATGTGGACCCCCTCCTCACCCCATTTGGGTTATCCCTTTGTATGAATGCTCCCTTCACTCTGCTCTGGCTCTAATATCCCTCTGCAGGCTGCCTTTCCTCAGGAATGCTATCCTTAGCCTCAGACTTTGGACCTAAACTGCTCTCATCCCATGTGGACACTCTCAGCTCAAGCTCATACACATACTTTCTCCCCCACCAATGCACAGATGAAACTTTTACTCTGCTTAGGCACTGACTCTATGTTGGGCTGCTCTCCCCTCCAATTCCCCATACTGGGCTACCTACTCTGTGTCATGTGGACATCCTTACCCTTGTCCGTCCCCATCTCCCTACAATGGACTGCTCCCATCCTGCATGGATGCTTTCCTCACCTCACTTGGGCCCTGACACCACTTTGGGCCATGATGGCCCACCCGCACCTCTAACCCAAACACCTTCCTTGCTTTGGTCTGTGTAATGACACGAGGACTAAATTGTTTATAAAAGGGAACAATCTTTATTTATATATATGTTTACATATATAAAAGATAATAATAATATGTGTGCTTTAAACCTATATACAATATAAAAAATGATTTCCTTTAAAATTTTTAAAAAGATTTTATTTATTTATGTGAGAGAGAGAGAGCATGTGCACGTGAGAAGAAGCAGGGGGAGGGGCAAAGGGAGAGGGAGAAGCAGGTTCTCCCCTGAGTAGGAAACAGACACGGGGCTTGATCCCAGGACCCTGGCATCATGACTGGAGCCAAAGGAAGACATTTAAGTGACTGAGCCACCCACGTGCCCCTAAAAAATGATTTCCTAGGGGTGCCTGGGTGGCTCAGTGGGTTAAGCCTCTGCCTTCGGCTCAGGTCATGATCTCAGGGTCCTGGGATCCAGCCCTGCATCGGACTCTCTTCTCAGCAGGGAGCCTGCTTCCCCATCTCTCTCTCTGCCTGCCTCTCTAACTACTTGTGACCTCTGTCTGTCAAGTAAATAAATAAAATCTTTAAAAAAAAAATGATTTCCTAATTGCTTTATTAGAAAGAATGAATTGTTAAAACAGTATGAAAACTACTAGTATGGGGGCACCTGAGTGGCTCAGCTGGTTCAGCATCTGCCTTTGACTCAGGTCATGATCCCGGGGGTCCCAGGATTGAGTCCCGCATCAGGCTCCTAGCTCGGCTAGGAGTCTGCTTCTCCCTATGCCTCTGCCCTTTCCCTTCCTCATGAGCGCGTGCTCTCTCTCTCTCTCCCCCTCTGAAACAAATAAATAAAATCTTAAAAAAAAAAAAGCCAACTACTAGTATGGAGAATGTTCAGGCTGCCAGTTCTAGACCGAAAATACTAAAATAACTGAAAGCTTTGTTTTCTTTTGAGAATTCTGATGAGTAAAATACAACACAATGTTTCCCCCCTTATAAACAGAGGTTATTAAATTCCCACACTTACAAACCTAGAACAGAAAACAATAAAGCATTCCAACGTGGCAAGTAACTAAAAGGCATATGTAAAAGGCTGTTCAACAAAGAATTGTTTATAAATAATATGTTGAAATTAAAATAAGGAACTGGTTAAAAGCAGTCACTTCAGGTGATGTGACATACTGCATATTAAAATAAATATTATTTTCAATAATAAAATATTTATTTCAAATCTTTTTTTTAAGACTTTATTTATTTGACAGACAGAGATCACAAATAGGCAGAGAGAGGAGGGAAGCAGGCTCCCCGCTGACCAAAGAGCCCGATGCGGGGCTTGATCCCAGGACTCTGAGATTATGACCTGAGCCGAAGGCAGAGGCTTTAATCCACTGAGCCACCGAGGTGCCACTCAAATCATGTTTAATTAAGGGAGAAGCAAAGTAAGAAACTAAAAGGAGAATAAAAAAGACAGACATACAGGGGTGCCTGGGTGGCTCTGTTGGTTGAGTATCTGACTCTTGATTCTGGCTCAGGTCATGATCTCAGGGTGGCGAGATGGAGCCCCACGTAGGGCTCCACCCTCAGCAGGGAGTCTGCTTCTTTACTCCTCCCTCTCACCCTGCCCCCTGCCCCGTTTCCCCTCATGCTCTTAAATAAATAAATAATAATAATAAAAAAGACAGACAGATATTCACAATGGAGAGTAGTTGACAAAAGAAAAGCCAAGTAAAGGCAGAAAGATAAACATGAGGAAAGAGATAACGACAAAAAGAAAGAAAGAAAGTCAGAGAAAAGGTAACGGAAGTGAAGCTGGAAACAAACATGAGTAAGTTCCTAGGTGTTTACCATATAGCAGGCCCTTAATGAATATAAACAAAATTCCTTAGGGTATTTTCATCTTACTGCCTTTTTGAAAAGCCAATGAACAAATAAGTTACTGTTAAGACTCTCCAGCTATGACACACGTAGGTTAAGATCTCCGGGCTTTGGAACGATTCCTAAGCGGCAGCCTCTCTACCTAGCCAAACATCAAGGGGCCCCAATTGATTGGGTTTATTATAAAAATGATTTGGTAGGAAAAAAATGATTTAGTAGAAAAATATCCCAAAGCAGATGATTATGTCAGTGTCACAACCTTTAACTATGAAAAGAAAAAAAATTCATTTAAAAAGCAACAATCATAGGTTTAGTGTGGTTTCTCAGATGTACTCCTTCGAAATCCATCCTGATTTAATCATTAAAAGACTACCCAAAGGGGCACCTGGTGGTTCAGTCGGTTAAGTATCTGCCTTTGGCTGAGGTCATTATCCCAGGGTCCTGCGATCACGCCCCTTGTCAGGCTCCTTGTTCAGCAGGGAGCCCGTCTCTCCTTCTCCCTCTGCCTGCTGTTCCCTGTGCTTGTGCTCTCTCTGTCAAATAAGTAAAAAGACTACCCAGAACCCAAAATTCGTGCCAAAGAAAGAGTAAAATGACTGGTCCTACAAAGTAGTATGTCCTTATGTGCCCCTGAAATAAAAGTCACTATTTTTAGGTCTCAGTTTCCTCATTTGAAAAGGAGGGTGCAATGGTGAGTGTAGCATAATGTATAAATCTGCCGAATCATTATGCTGTATACCTGTATCTCATTTAACATGCATCAACCACACTCAAATACAAATAATCATAAAAGAGTAAAATGATGATGCTGGATGAGATCAATGGCTCCTGAACTGTCAGACCTGCTACACCAAATCAGAAGAGGAACAGGTTTAAAAATTCTGGTTCTTGGGGCACCTGTTTGGCTTAGTGGGTTAAAGCCTCTGTCTTTGGCTCAGGTCATGATCTCAGGGTCCTGGGATCGAGCCCCCCATCGGGCTCTCTGCTCGGCGGGGAGCCTGCTTTCTCCTCTTTCTCTCTGCCTGCCTCTCTGCCTACTTGTGATCTCTGTCAAATAAATAAATAAAATCTAAAAAAAAAAAATTCTGGTTCTTAAAAAGAAAACAAACAAACAAACAAACAAACAAAAAAAACCATTTACATTAGCACCCAAAAAAGAGGAATATTTAGATATAAACTTAACAAAATATGTACAGGAACTAAATAAGGAAAACCTCAAAACTCTGATGAGTGAAATCAAAGAACTAGGGGTGCCTGAGTGGCTCAGTCATTAAGCATCTGCTTTTGGTTTGAGTCATGATCCCAGGGTCCAGGGATCGAGCCCTGTATTGGGCTCCCTGCTTGGTGGGAAGCCTGTTCCTCCCTCCCCTACTATCCCTGCTTAGCGTTTCCTCTCTCGTTGTCTCTCTTCCTCTGTCAAATAAATAAATAAATCTTTAAAAAACAAAACAAACAAAACAAAACCCCAACTAGATAAATGGAGAGCTATTCCATGTTCATGCATAGGAAAACTCAATATTGTCATTCTCAACTTCATAGATTCAATGCAATTCCAACCAAATTTCTAGTAAGTAGTTTTGTGGAAATCAACAAATTGATTCTAATGTTCATATAGAGACAAAAGATCCAAGATTGCCAACACAATACTGAAGCAGAAACTAAAGTTGGAAGACTGATGATAACTGACCTCCAAGACTTACTTTAGGGGCACCTAGGTGGCTCAGTTGGAAGAGCATATGACTTGGGATCTTAGAGTTGTGTGTTCGACCCCAGGTTGGGTATATAGAGATTACTTAAAAAAAAAAAAAAAAAAAAAAAAAAAGACTTACTATAAAACTACAGTAATCCAGACAGTATGGTCCTGGAGAAAGAATATATCAATGGAAGAGAACACAGAGCCCAGAAATAGACTCCCATAAATACAGTCAACAGATCTTTGACAAAGGAGAAAAGGCAATGGAGCAAGTGAGTTTCTTCAACCAATGGTACTGGAACAACTGGACATCCACATGCAAAAAACATGCATCTAGACACAGACCTTGCACCTTTCACAAAAATTAACTCAAAATGCATCACACAGAAGAAAACACAGATGACCTGAGGTATGGCAATGACTTTTTGGATACAACATCAAAGGCACAATTCGTGAAAGAAATAATTGATAAACTGGACTTCATGAAAGCTAAAAACTTCTGCCTGAGAAAGACAATGTCAAGAGAATGAGAAGATAAACCAGGAGACAGGGAGAAAATATTTGTATATCTGATAAGGGACTATTATCCAAAATGTACAAAGAACTCTCAAAACTCAGCAATAAAGAAACAAACAACACGATTAAAAATGAGCTAAAGGGGCACATGGGTGGCTCCAGTTGCTTAAGCACCTGCCTTCTGCTCAGGTCATGATCTCAGGGTCCTGGGATCAAGCCCCACGTCAGGTTCCCAACTCAGTGGGGAGCCTGCTTCTCCCTCTTCCTCTGTCTGCCGCTCCCCCTGCTTGTGCTCTCTCTCAAATAAATAAATAAAATCTTAAAAAAAAATGAGCTAAACGGGACGCCTGGGTGGCTAGTTGGTTAAGCAGCTGCCTTCGGCTCAGGTCATGATCCCAGCGTCCTGGGATGGAGTCCCACATTGGGCTCCTTGCTCTGCGGGGAGCCTGCTTCTCTGACTCTGCCTGCCACTCTCTCTGCCTGTGCTTGCGCTCTCTCTCTCTGACAAATAAATAAAATCTTAAAAAAAAAAATGAGCTAAAGATCTTAACAGACACCTCACCGAAGAATGTACACAGATGACAAAAAGCATATGAAGAGATGTTCCACTTTATGTCATCAGGAAAATGTAAATTAAACTAACAGCGAGGTATGACTACATACCTATTAGAGAAGCCAAAATGTGGAGCACTGACACCACCAAATGATGATGCAGAGCAACAAGGATTCTCGCTCATTGCTGGTGGGAATGTAAAATGGTACAGCTATTTTGGAAGACAGATTTGTGGTTTCTTTCTCCTTTTAAGATTTCATTTTTAAATAATCTCTACATCCAACGTGGGGCTCAAATTTACAGTTCCAAGATCAAGAGCTGCACGCTCCATCAACTGCCAGCTGGGCACTCAGACTGGTGGTTTCTCAAATACTAAATATGCTCTTACCACAGGATCTAGCAATCGTGGTCCTCAGTATTTACTCAACAGAGTTGAAAAATTTAGGTCCACACAAAACTCCCACATGGACGTTTACAGCAATTTTATTCATAACTGCAACTCTGGGAAGCAACTGAGATGTCCTTTAGTAAGTGAATGAATAAACTGTGGTATGTCCAGACAATGGAATATTATTTGGCACTAGAACAAATGAGCTACAAAGGCTGGAAGAATCTCTTTATTTTTAAGGAGATAGGAATTTACTGAACACACTACAAGGCAGCGGTGCGCAGGACAACAGAGGAGAGGCTGTCTATAAGACATGGAAGACTCTTAAAATGCATGATTACCAAGTAAAAGAAACCAATCTCAAAAAAGACAAAACTATGGAGACAGTAAAAAGATCAGTGGCTGTCAGGGGTGGGAGGGATGAACAGAAGGAGCACAGAGGATTTTTAGGGTAGAAAAAATACTCTGTATGATACCACTGTGATGGATACATGTAATTATATGTTTGTCCCAAACCACAGAATGTGTAACACTAAATGTGAACCCTAATATAAACTATGGACTTGGGTGATTAGGATGTGTCAGTGTAGGTTTTTTTTTTAAAGATTTTATTTATTTATTTGACAGACAGAGATCACAAGTAGGCAGAGAGAGAGAGAGGAGGAAGCAGGCTCCCTGCTGAGCAGAGAGCCTGATGCAGGGCTTGATCCCAGGACCCTGAGATCATGACCTGAGCCGAAGGCAGAGTCTTTAACACACTGAGCCACCCAGGCGCCCCTGTGTTAGTGTAGGTTTATCAATTGTAAAAAATGTACCACTCTGGTGGGGGATCATGGGAGAGGCTATGGATGTGTGGGGGAAGTGGGTATATGGGAAATCTCTATATCTTCTCCTCAATTTTACTGTGAACCTAAAACTGCTCTTTAAATAAGTTTTTTTGTTTTGTTTTTTTGGCTATTAAAAGCTCAATATGAAAATGCACACGATCTGATTTTTATATTGTAGTAAAACAAGTACTATGGAAAAGGGACATGTGGAAGCAGTTGATTCTTCTGATGAACACCTCCATTGTTTATACTCGTTCTAAGGCTTCTAACAGGATGATACTATTTCCTCGTATTACCACCATTCCATTTTTTTTTTTTAAATTTTATTTTATTTATTTGACAGAGAGAGATCACAAGTAGGCAAAGAGACAGGCAGAGAGAGAAGGAAGAAGGCTCCCTGCTAAGCAGAGAGCCTGATGCGGGACTCGATCCCAGGACCCTGGGATCATGACCTGAGCTGAAGGCAGAGGATGAACCCACCGAGCCCCCCAGGTGTCCCACCACCATTCCATTATTGTTCTGTTGCCCACTAGTTGCCATCTCCACACATTCATCTATCACAAGATTCATAAATGGATCGAACCCCCGCAATATTCCTTGAACATGTCTGCCACCATTTAATTTCAATGATAATTTCTTATCCATAAATATTATCAACTCGGGAGGGTTAGCTTTGCTCGGGGTGTCTACTCGGTGAGCTTAAAGATGCCTCCAAACGGAATTCATGGCGTCTCTCACGCTCTAAAGAAGTCTTAATTTAAAAACAAAAATTCCCATTCTAGACCTACTGAACTAGAATCTTGAGTTTTTTGTTTTTGTTTTTAAGATTTTATTTTTTATTTGTCAAAGAAAGAGAGAGAGAGTGAAAGTGAGCGCAGAAGCAGGGGGAGCAGCAGGCAGAGGGAGAAGCAGGCTCCCTGTTGAGCAAGGAGCCCAAAGTGGGATTTGATCCTAACTCCCTGGGATCATGACCTTAGCTGAAGGCAGATGTTTAACGGACTGAGCCACCCAGGCGTCCTGAGAACCTGGTTATTTTTAATAGGTTCTTCAGGCAGTCTGACATGAAGACTAGCTGGAATCACTGAACTAAATGATCTTGTTACTAAACCATATACTGACCTTTTTATACAATGACTATACTTTTACAACAGCTTTGTAAGACATGTATATGTCTTTGTAAGACATGTCACTGTTCTAAAGACCAAGAGACAGGATCAGAAAAGTGAACTGCCTGAGATCACATACTTAGGTAAACAGCTCAGTCAAGAATCCCAGGGAATGCCTCGGTGGCTCAGTTGGCTAAGCAGCTGTCTTCGGCTTGGGTTATGATCCCAGTGTCCTAGGATCGAGTCCCGCATTGGGCTCCCGCATTGGGCTCAGGAAGGGAGCCTGCTTCTCCCTCTGCCTCTGCCTGCCACTGCCTGCCTGTGCACGTGCTCTCTCTCTCTCTCTGACAAATAAATTAAAAAAAAAAAAAGATCCACTCAGGTGGTCCATTTTATTCCAAGTCACAAAGGTTCAACATGGTTCTAACATGCTACAAGATCCTTAAAAATACTGCACATTATTTTAAAAAAACCTCTGTTTTTGGGGTGCCTGGGTGGCCCAGCCAGTCAAGTGTCTGCTAACTCTTGGTTTCAGCTCAGAGCATGAGCTTAGGGTTATGAGACTGAGTTTTGCACTGGGCTCCACAAGCAGCATGGAATCTGCTTGTCCCTCTCCTTCCCGATCTGCTCCCCTTCACCCCTACTTGCTCTCTCTCTCAAATTAAAAAATCTTAAAGTAAAAACAGAAAGACCTCTGTTTTGGGAAATGACCACTAAAACAAAGTTGTGGAGAGGAGGCTACGCCATAGATGGAAGGCAAAGTAAGTTCACATTGTGGAACCTCGGAACCAGCAACAACATACAGACAGACAACACCCACCTTAACTGTCCCATCATCGCTGCCAGTGCAGACAAGCTGGGGGCCCCTCCTGGCCGGGTAACAGGAATTCACAAAGGAAGTATGTCCTTTTAGCCTTTTAACCCTCTCGCCTGTTTCGCTATCCCACACTGCCACAGTTTTATCTGTGGATGCGGAAAAGAGCATACTGCAAGAGGAAGAACAAAAAACAAGTGAGTGAAGACGAACAATAGCCATCCATCCTCCCCACTTGCCAAAATGAGCCAGACTCTTTAAGGCCACTGACATGTTGTACTCACATGACATAGGCCCTACCTATCAAATCCTACTGGTGCTCTAGACTGGGTTACGCGGTCTACCCCATGAAAATGTAAAAAAAAGTCCTTCTGTCAGTCCCCATGATATATCCCAACCTAATACAGCAGTTTCCCCAATTTCTTCCTCCTTTTTGATAGATAACGTTTTAAACACTTTCCCATCTGGAAATGTTTAATCACTCCCTGCTACAGTAGGAAGACAGACTGCAGCAATTCTTGACTCAGTGACTCAGTAACTATAACCCTTTCTCTAAAATTAAAAGTTTTCTATTTCATCTCTGAAAATGATTTTTTAAAAAGTTTTATTATTTAAGTAATCTCTACACCCAACAAGGGGCTTAAACTCCTGACCCTGAGCTCAAGAATCACATGCTCCTCGGACTGAGCCAGCTGGGCGCCCCTGACAATGATTTCTAAGTTATAATTGATTTTATAAGGCTTTCTTTACTTAAATATTAACAGGAAAAATGCATACAAGGCTATGTACCAGTTGATTAGGGACCTTAGGATTTTAAAGGTCAGAGGTATAAAACAATGAATGTTCACTGAAATACCTAATGGGATTAATTAACTTTGCATAATCACATTTCTATATTATGTAGTTATTGTAAAATTAGGCCGTCATTAAAATGTTCATGATAAATGTATGTTATAATAAATGATACATTAGGTGAATAATGTTAAAGGAAAAAGCAGCAGAAAAGATCATACATGAAGTTCTAATGTACATGTAAAACCAAATAGCTTAAAGCAGGAAAAAAACTTGAGAAGCACTAACAAAATATTAACAGTGATAATCTTTGGAGTGGTAGGAATATGGGCTATTTTTAAATTGATATATTTTTGAGTTTCTCAAAGTAAATACTTTATTGCTTATATAGTAAAAATAGCTGATTTCTGCATATAAAATTATGTTTTATGTCTTAAAAAAGAAATTGTCTCGGCTATTGATGTTAGATAGAGATGTATTTATAAATGCATACACGGAACAAGAGACTGGGTTGACAGTGATAGGATAATAAAGTAACTGCCGAAAATGCGGTAGTTTTTGACAGCAAAGTCTCCAGAGAGACAGAAAACTTATGGATGAAATGTGAAAGGATGCCAAGAAAAATTAGTATGAAAGCAGCTGTCATTCTATTATGTAGACTACTTACTCACCTGCCATCAGTGTTATAATGCAGCTCCATCACGGCCCCACTGTGTCCCTTCAATGTAGCATAGTTATCACAGTCACCATAGACATTCCACAACACTGTTAGGAAGATACGGGTTATATGATCATTACTACACAAAAGAAAACTCATCATTAGCCATAGAAAAGGTACTTATAAATTTACCACAATGGTTTTGAGATTACACTCCCTTGGAACACTATTGGCTCTACTGGCTGGACCGATTTTCCTGACACCAAAAACAAAAATGATGTAATATTTTCATATTTCATAAGACTGATAAAAATTGTTAATAGATATACTTTGGGGGGGCACCTGGGTGGCTCAGTTCACTCACCATCTGCCTTTGACTCAGGTAATGATCCTGGGCTCCTGGGATCAAACCCCACATCGGGCTCCCTGCTCAATGGGGAGTCTGCTTCTCTCTCTGCCCCTCCCCTATTCGTGCTCTCTCTCTCAAATAAATAAAATCTTTAAAAAAGTAGGTATAGGGGCACCTGGGTGGCTCAGTGGGTTAAGCCCCTGCCTTCAGCTCAGGTCATGATCCCAGAGTCCTGGGATCGAGCCCTGCGTCAGGCTCTCTGCTCAGCAGGGGGCCTGCTTCCCTCCCCCACGCCTGTTTCTCTACCTACTTGTGATCTTTCTCTCTCTGTCAAATAAATAAATAAAATCTTTTTAAAAAATATAATTTTTAAAGTCTTAAGCTTTCTGCTGTAATGTTAAAAAAGTTGGTACTCACTACTACAGGTTGGTTGAGTATAGAGACTACAAAATGATGGCACTTACAGAAAACCCAGGAAGCTGGAACTGACTTGAAGGTCACATGGCAATGACTTTACACTACATTTATTCATTCCACATGTACCATATACCTACAACATGACAGGTGCTAGGATAAAAGGAGATAAATGAACAGACACAGTTCCTGTCCTCAGGGAACTTGGTCTAGCAAGGAATGAACTTTAATGAGTGTTATTAAGGAGCACCTCTATATGTTATAAGGTACATACATATTGTAGTTATTTTTCTGTTGATAAACTGTTTTTTGCTTGATGAAATAAGTGTATTGATTCAAGGATGTTTTGCAAAATTGCAAGTCTTCCAGATGCTTGGCCACTGTTAAGTTTAAGGATCACAGAACTAGAACAGCTAAATTAAGACAGCAAAGACAGCTCTCATCTATTCTGAGGTACAGACTTATAAGCAAAGAACTAAAGGACTCACTTTATCCCATAAAGCAACAAATGATGTAGGAATAAAAGACAGTCAGATGCTCCTGATATCTTCTCTCTTGCTTTTTTCTCATGACTCCTCTAAAGTGATTTTTTCAACTTATTTCTCAAAAATGGGTACTGCCAACTAGTAGCTGAGAATCTGGATGCAGAGTTTGTTTTTTGTTTTTTGTTTAAGATTTTATTTTTAAGCAATTTCTACATCCAGTGTGGGGCTTGAACTCAAGACCCTGAGATCAAGAGTTACATGCTCCACCAACTGAGCTAGTCCGAAGTCCCCAATTTAAAAAAAAATTTTTTAAAAGATTTATTTATTTATTTATTTGACAGAGAGCGATCACAAGTAGATAGAGAGGCAGGCAGAGAGAGAGAGGAAGGGAAGCAGGCTCCCCGCCGAGCAGAGAGCCCGATGTGGGACTCGATCCCAGGACCCTGAGATCATGACCTGAGCCGAAGGCAGCAGCTTAACACACTGAGCCACCCAGGCGCCCCTTTAAAAAAAATTTTTAAGTAGGCTCCACACCCAACATGGAGCATGAACTCAGCCCCAAGATCAAGACTAGCATGCCCTACTGACTGAGCCAGCCATGTGCCCAGAACTATTTTTTTTTTTTAAAGAATTTTATTTTTAAGTAATCTCTACGTCCAACATGGGGCTTGAACCCACAACCACAAGATCAAGAGTCACACGCTTTACTGATTGAGCCAGCCAGATGCCTCTTGAATGCAGATCCTAATGATTTACAGGGAGATTATCCAACTGAGTTGCCACTTTACCATCTCCACCCCCCCTTTCTTTCCCATGTGCTAGGATTCTATGAATGGATCAAGAGGAAGGTCTCACATCTGAGAAAAGGAAGCTCTCTCTCCCCTAATTACTTCCATTAACCTGGTATGCCTAGATCTCTTGTCTGGCTCAACCCACTCAAGATCTGTCTCCATGAGGAAGATATTCTCAAAGTAGGGCAACTCACTTTCCAACTAGTAACATATTCCCTTTTATATTTACCACATGGACCTTGAGGTCTATACCCAAGATCATTCAATATTCTTATTGTACTGTATAAGAATATTCAATATTCTTATTGTACATTAGCTATGTAGTCTATGACATGACGGATTCAGACTGCTAACCTTCTTCGGCACTGGAGGTTTTAAAAAATAATCACAACTTAGCAGACAGCAATTATTCCAACTTCAGAAACTATCTCTTACATATCAGTCGATCAAATCCTGCAGATGCTAAGGTGGATCCATTGGGGTGAAACTTGCAGCAGTACACTTCCCCTTCATGTCCTGAGAGCAGCATGATTGGGGCCTGAAGGGAGGAACACCTTGGAGGTCCCTGAACAAAAGACAGAAGTATAGAGTAGTCACTACCTACAGGCAAAGGAGGGTGCAAAAGACATGGGAAACAATAATTGAGTAGATTTCTCCTGATTTAGAGAATAGCAACTCTTCTTATACTAACTTATGCCTCCAAATTGATCCCTTCCTGCTGTAGTGTCTAGTGTCTACCTGTTTACTAACTACTCGCTCACTCTCCTCCGGTCCCACAGCCAACTTTTAATTGCTCAAACATGTTAAGCTCATTTCTGTCTGAGGATCTTTACACTTGTTGGTCCTGATCAGAATCTTCTTCCCTTGATCCTCCTGTGTTTAGCTCCTTCCAATGTTTCCTCTTCAGAAGGTCTTTCCTTCATCACTCAAACTACACCTCCCCTCTGTATTCCATTACTCCTGCTGTACTTCTTCACAGCACTTACCACTACCTGAAATTACCTTAAATATTTGCTCACACATTTTTTTCTTTTTCCCCAGTAGAAAAGCAGCCTTGTAAGTGTAGGGACCCTGCCTGTGTCATCCAATACTGTTTTCCCAGTCTCTAGCTCATTTAATGACTGGACTGTCACAGCCTCCCAAACATCCTGCAGGGTACATATTACCCAGCAGTTTTGATTATGGTCTTGACACCAAGCCTAGGCTTGGATAATTCAATGAAACCCAGGCTGATACTTTTTTCAGAGAGAAGGATGGGTGCTACTATTAGTGCCAAATATCTTTAGTGGTTTCTGGTTTAGTCAAAAAAATATTATGTGCTGGGCTATTTTTCTTGGCATTGGAAAAGTAGTACTGAACAAAATAAACAATTGAGTTTCTGTTCTAGGAAAGGAGGAATAGGAGAGAGGGAGAGAGAAAAACAAAACATACAGCAGGTGGTAGGTGCTATGGAGAAAAAAAAGCAACGTGGATTAATGCATATGGGGTACTGCAATTTAAAGCAGTGTAGTCAGGAAAGCCTTCCCTGAAAAACGGGATAGCTGAACAAAAATTTGGAGGAGCCGGAGTGTGTAAACCATTTAAGAGCACTCTGGTAGAGTGCAGCAAATGCAAAGACTTCGAGGCAAGAGCATGGAAGCCAGCAAAACGAGCAGCATCAGCAATGGAAAATAGGTAGATCTGAGAGACACATGGAAAATGGGCAAAAGATTTTAAGGATTTTGGTTTAACTGGGTGAAGTGGAAAGCCACTGAAAGTTTTCAGCTGAGGGAAACATGATCTGACCTTTTAGCAAGGTTCTCCAGTCGCTGGACTGAGAATAGACTGACCATACAACAGCAGAAACAGGATTACCTTTTAGGGCCTCACTACAATAATGCCAAATGAGAAAATAATGGATTAGACCACGAGTTAGTGATGGAGGTGGCAGAAGGGGTAGCAATTTGGTATATATATATTTTGAGGATGGTGCCAGCAGGATTTGCTCATCCACCAGAGGAAAGGTTGAGAGAGGACACACGCATTTCTTGATCTGAGCCTAGCAGCACAGGAAAAGAGATGTGATCATTACCTCCATCTTACAAGAAATGCAGTTAAGACTATGGATTTGGGATTTCAAGTCTCTTTCTATCATTTACCGGGTAAATTTACAAGAGATTGCACGAAGAGTTCCTAACTCTTAAGCTGTTACCAAGATTAATGGAGTTTTCGCATACAAAGCCCTGGGTGCACGGACTCCATGAATGTGAGCGATTGTTCGGTTGTCGTTAATAACAGCACCAGTGCTGAGAAACAAAGGGGAGAGCAACTTGCCCAAAGTCCCAAAGCGAGCGGGTCTCATTCATTTCCTTCCTTCCCTCATTCATTCATTCTTTCATTCATTCATCCATCCATTCTACCACCTTTTTGAATGTTTACTCTATGCCGGCTCTCTGTGGAAGATTAAGTATGAAAAAGCCCTGGTACCGGTTTTGAGTTCAAGGAATGTAACTTTAATTCTAACGCCCTCTCCCAGGGTGGTCGAGACGCTGAAAACAGGCGTCCAACCTGGGAACGAAGGGACCATCTGGAGGGTTGTTGACCACCTCCACAGTGCTCCCCTATTTTAACTGCAGGTAGCTATTCTCGTTCCGCCCTCGCAGTGCGGGATCACCGGGTACTAGGCTCTCAGAGAGGAAGATGAGCGTAGGGCCGAAGGCTGTCTGCTACTTCACTTACCGCTTGCAGCAAAGCGCCAGGCGCCGTCGGCTGCTGCCCGGCTCCGGGGCCAGACCCCGCGGCTCCCAACAACAATTCATGCCGCTGCCGCTTGACTGGAACCAGTGGCAACTCTGGGCCTTTGCGCTTTTGCTGCTCTATCATGGCGGCAACCACTCTCCTCAGCGCCGCCACTGACCGCGCCGACACACTCAGGCAACGCGCGATTGGTTCCAACTTAGTTCTTCCCCTAGAACTTCCGGCTCCGAGAAACCAATCGCCTTGCAGTATTCCCCTATGCACCGCCCCCTGAGTGCTCTCCTTTTATTGGTCAGATCTTTCCTAGCGTCACGAGAGTACGGTGCCAGGATTGGTGGGTGGGGCTGGAGTCCCACCTAGGCGCGCTGTGTCTTGTGGGTGGGAGCGCTGTCTGGTTTTGGCGTTTCGCGCAATGCTGCGGCGGGGAGACCGGGAGCTGACACAGAGTAAGTGGAAGGAAGGTCGGGGGTGGGGGGCTGCGGCATCTGGAGGCGGCACCTCGGTTGTGTGGCCTGAGTCTGGCCCTTCTCAGCTGATGGTTTTCAGGGGGCACAGGCAGGCCCCGAGGTCCCAGCGCCTGCATGTCCCAGCCTGGGTTCCCCTTCTTGGCCGGAGCAGAACGTTGGGGTCTCTGCAGCCGCCTGAGGCCCTCGACCGCTGGCTTGTTCGTCCAGCGCTTGCCTTGTCCAGCCCTGTGCCTGTGCCGGATGCCCCCAGGGAGGAAAGCCTTGTCTCCCGGCTCCACCAGGCTCCTCTCTGGCTAAGGAGGCCGACTTGTTTCTGCCATTGATTGTGCTGTCTTTGACTAGGGCCTGCTCTGTGCCTCTCAGAGAGACGGAGATGAGAGGAATATCCGACCCCTGCTTCTCCAGAGCACGGTCTTGTGAGAAATTTGGATTCATATCTGGGAACTAGGTCTCTCCTTAATCGTCCAGCTGGTTTGGGAAAGAGCCTTGAGGATACATGGTGAACCAGAGATGGTCCCTGACCTCAGGGGTTTGAGTCCGGGAGGGCAAACCTGTTAAACGGTGATCTCACTAAAGATCTGTAGAAGACCTGCTGCTTAGGAGACATGCCTGATGCTATGAGTGCCTGAAATAAGCAGAAAGGCGTCTGTGAGGAAAAGATGCCTGAATGGATACCTGAAGGAAGGATTCTAATTACTTGAGTTAAGGGAGGAAGGCAGAATATCCCAGAGAGAGCAGCATGTGCAGGGGCCCTGTGGTGAATCGGAGGAAAATGACTATAAGGCAAAAAAAAAAAAAAAAAAAAAAAAAAAAAAAAAAGAGGCCACAGTGGCCAGTACAGAGGGAAAGAAGAAGAGTCTCTACAGGTTGCAGCGGGAGGTGGGTAGAGGTGCCGGACTTTTACTTCAAGACGGATGAGAAACTGCTGCGTTTTTGTTTTTGTTGTTGTGGGAGAGAGTGGTGAGGTGGGAGAGGTGGCTTGATCCCTCAGTCTCAGTAGCATAAACAGGTTGGAGGAAGGATAGATGCAGATAGACCCAAGTGGTGAGAGAGATAAGCAATGAGGACTGAGGTAATGGTATCGGTACAACTGCAGAGAACTGGACAGATTCTAGAGATAAGGGGGTAAAATCAGTAGAACTTAGTGGATGGATTAGATTCAGGGAGTGAAAGAGAAATCAGACATAACTCCTGGGTTTCTGGCTTATGCATCAGGGTAGTTCTTTTTTTGGACGGGGAAGGGAGAGGTCATTCATGAGATCCAGGAGGTAGTTTGAAATACAGCTTTGGAACTCAGAGATGTTTTGGGAGATATTTAGCTGGGAGTAATTTGCAGATGGGTGATAATTGAGACATAGGTGTGGGTAAGATCAACTGAGAGAACCTCGAGTGGTCCCAGCATGTAATGGCCAAGAACAGGAACAGGACTCCACAAGAGAAACAGAAGAGCTAGGGTAGAGGACCAGAAGAATGTTGTCTCAGCAGCAGGAAATTGTCTGTGTTAGGAAATCCTGGAATTCAGGAGTGCCTGGGTGGCTCACATGGTTGAGCGTCTGCCTTTGGCTTGGATTGTGATCCTAGGGTCCTGGGATCAAGTTCTGCATCGGGCTCCCTGCTCAGTGGGGAGCCTGCTTCTCCCTCTCCTTCTGCTGCTCCCCCTGCTTGTGCTCTTTCACTCTCTCTCTCTGTCTCTCTGTGTCAAGTAAATAAATAAAATCATTAAAAAAAATGATGTCCATGAACTGATCCCATTAAAAGAAAACCTGGAATTTAAATATCATCAGAATTGAAAAAAGTCTGTTGGCTTTATCTTCATGGAGCTTATGGTGTCCTTCATGAGAGTTGGTGTGATGGGGCCAGAAGCCAGATAGGAGGCAAAAACTCAAGAGAAGGAAAGAAGGCAGTGAATCTAGAGAGTATTTTCCATATATATGATTGTAAAGGAAAGGAGAGGATGTGGAAGCTAAGGGAGATGAGAGGTCATCAGGGACCCAATTTAGAGGGTGATGGAAAAATTGAAAATGCAAGAAAGAAATTGAGTCATTGATAGTGTTCTGAGAACATGGGAGTGGATGGGATCCAAAGTACTGTTAGAGCAATCTTAGGAAGATGGGAATGAAAGAGGTTTTTGCAGTTAATAGAAAGGAAGAAGAAAATGAAGGCAGTAGCACAGGTTGTTTCTGTGTTTTGTACTGGTAAAATGAGTTTTCTCGTGGCTTTTATTTTTTCTGTAAAGCAGGTGATGGGATCATATACTTAGAGTGAGAGGAGGTCAGAGATTTGAGTGTAGAAAGTGTGAAAGTCATTGTAGATTGTGGGAGAATGAGTAGACCAGAGAAACATAGAATTGTCTTGCAGAATTAAGGGCCCATTTGAGGGGCGCCTGGGTAACTCAGTCGTTAGGCATCTGCCTTCCGCTCAGGTCGCAACCCCAGGGTCCTGGGGTGGAGCCCCACCTCAGGTTCCTTGCTTGGCTAGAATCCTGCCTCTCCCCCTCTCTCCCACTTCCCCTGCTTGTGTTCCCTCTCTAACTATGTCTCTGTCAAATAGATAAAATATTTGAAAGGGAAAAGGAATATAAAGAGTGTTTTTATAGAATTGTAGTATGTACTTAAAAAAAGGCCCACTTGAGGTTGGAGATCATATTTTTTTTCTAGGAACATTAAGCTGTTCAGTGTAGGCATGGAGAAGACATATCCAGGGATAGTGAGGACCAGGGATTTGACTTGCTCAGCATACTTTCCACTTCTTAATGTGCCTTCTCTTACTGAAAAGTTTGGGATGCTAAAAGCAATTTCCTAGACTCCTTTGCACCTAAGGTGAGAATTGAATTTGGAGCTGAGTTAGATGTGGAGACAAAAAGGGTGAGAGCCATCCAGTTTTGCTGACAAGTATCATAGCAGAGGCACTGGATTTCTTTAGTCAACAACTTTCTGGTTTAGTGACTTCCTGCAATGATAGCCATAACTTTTTTGATCATGGCAAAGAGTTATTTTGTGGGTTAAGACTTGTTCCTGTAAGTTCTAAGGGAGCCTTCTCCTATAGCTCTTCAAGTAATCTTGTAAGCCACATAATATCTGGCAATAACTCCTTTTCTGCTTAACTTAGCTAGCATGGGTTCTGTAGTCTGCAGTTATACTCCACTCATGCCAGAAAGGTGAGCTGTAAAGACAAGGAGTTAAAGGGAGGTCATTCTAATTATTAAAATGGTGGGCCCTGGAATCTAAGCTGGAGAGGGCTAACAGGTTGGAAGAAAGTAGAGTTCAATAGATGAGGGTTCTAATGAGGTCAAAGAATAGTATTCTCTCCTACAGGACTTCCATTTTTCCTATTTGGTTGTCACCTCTTAAACTTCCCTATTTCCTCCAAACCCTTGCTCTCTCTTGTTTTCTCAGTACTTTGAACCTAGCCACCATTTTTAGCGCTGATACACTTGTAGTTAGCTAAGACAAGTAAAGCTTTTAGGTTAATGCATGGCAAATAAACACTGACGTACTAGCTGTTGTTATCAGAGGTCTTGGAGAACCTCCAGGAATATTGATTGTAACAATAGTGTGGGATAGAGTACTGGCCATGGGGTCTAGTGCCAACATGGTTAGCTGTAGGCAGCCTTTGTCAAGTCACTTGATGTCTGTTAGCCTCATTTTCAGCTAAATAAAAATAACATGCTAAATGAACTTCATAATTCCTTTTCAGCTTTCACGTTTTATGAGACCATTTTTGTGTGTGGTGTGTTTTTGTTTTGTTTTGTTTCATTTTACTATTTTTTCTCTTTCCTGCTTTTGGACATTTTCTTAACTGATCCATGACTGAAGTTCAAAAAGGAAGAATCATCTATCTAAGATAGTCATTCTAGTAATTTGGTGGGGAGGAGGAAGTTTGGCTGTCAGTCTCCCACCTTCTGATCTGACCAATATATTGGGTGGAACTAATTTCCTCTGCTTTCTTTAGGGTAGAATGCTTTCTCCCTTCTTTCTCTACCTGTGTTTAGCACATAGTGAGTCTCTATTCACTCATTCAAAAAGAGAAAAAAAGAAAACAACAACAACAACTTTGAGTATCTACTGTATACCAGACCCTGGGAAGAGAAAAACCAAGTAAGAAATGGTCCTTGGTTGCATGTTTGGATGAATGAATCCAGACCCAGCTCATCATTACCTCCTCCAAGAATGATGCCCTTTTGATGAGGACTCCTCATTGGAATCTCTAATGTTGGGACTTAGTTTGTATTAGAAATTATAATAAGATTTAGGTGTGATTTGCATATTCTTTTTGAGGCGGTGTAGAATAGTGGTTGAGAATGCAGGCTCTGGAGTCATTATTCTGTCTTTGTTGATACCCCAGTATTTTTACTTTTCAGCAGATTCTCTCAATTCTTATACACAGGTTGACGATAAATTAGAATTCCTTTAACTCTCAGGGTTTTATCTAGTTAGTATTGTTCTGTAGCAACCACAACAAATCCATATCCAAAGAAACAAATACAACAAAAAAATCATGGCCAGATCAGTAAGGTGACACTTGAACGTCCAAAGGTGCTTTAAGTATCTTACTGATTTAGTAATTGTTCTATGGACTTCTCATTGCTTGAGAGAAGAGAGAACAGGGTTTTTTTTGATTTTTGTTTTTCAGTTGCATGCACATTAAAAACAGCTTTTAAACAATCACTAAATTGTGGAAGTTCAGTACAGATAACATTTTTTAATGAATTATTTGAGAGTTAAGTTGCTGACTGGATGCCCCATCATCCCTGAAAACTTTAGTTTTCCTATAAAAAAGGACATTCTCTTATATAATCACAATATAACTCCTGTAATCAGAAAGTTAATATTGTATTACTACCTCTACTCTTGGCGCTGCTTCCCATTCTTAGCACTGATTCATCATTGTGGACAGCCCAATATGTGGATGTCATCATTACCCTGCTTCTTTCCACACTGGGTTGCTCTTTTTTTTTTTTTTTTTTTTTTAAGATTTGATGGAAAGAGAGACAGCCAGAGAGGGAACACAAGTGGGGGTGTGGGAGAGGGAGAAGCAGGCTTCCCACAGAGCTGGGAGCCTGGTGCCAGGCTTGATCCCAAGACTTGAGCTGAAGGCAAACACTTAATAACTGAGCCACCCAGGTGCCCTGCTGAGTTGCTCTTCTTTGCAGATTTCTTCCTCACCCAAATGTCTGCCCTCACTCTGGGCCACAATTTGTCTGCTACACCTCTCATTCCTACAGTGTATTTTTCTTGCTCTGTCCCTTGCTTTGGGAAGTGGGTGGCTAGTAATTGGGTCCATGTTGCATTCCAACATATTCTATTATTGTTTAAAACATTCAAGGAAAACGAAGCACTTACGGAAGATATTCTGTTTCTAGAATTATTGCAAAGCAGCTCCAAATGATGTACCTCCATCTTTATCAATTTACTTGCTCTTTGACGTCTACAGATGAGGTCTTACTTGACTGGACCACCATCAAACTCTAGTTTCTTTCTTACTTTTTTTTCCCCCCTAAGATTTTAGTTATTTGAGAGAGTGAGAGAGAAAGCAAGAGCATGAGCACACACACAGGGAGAGGGAGAGAGAGAAGCAGACTCTCCACTGAGCAGGGAGCCTGGTTCGGGGCTTGTTCCCAGGACCTGGGATCATGATCTGAGCTGAAGGCAGACATTTAACCAACTGAGCCACCCAGATGCCCCCAGAACTCTAGGTTTCTACAGAATGTAATTTGAAAGAAAATTTTAAGTTCCATTTTTTAAAAATGGCAACCCTCTGCTTTCGTGAAATTGTAAACCTGTTACTGTTATGTTTCAGGATTTCCCTCAGTAATGCATACTGCTTTCTTTCCTGAAGAATTGCACAGGGTTTCTCAGGGTAGTGTTCTATAGAAGGAGCCAATAGGAGAGCTTTAAGTTACGTGGTCATACACTTACCACAGCAGAAATCTGTAAGAATCAACTTAAGATTTTTTCTACTTTTATTGCTCTTCCCATGACCTTTGTGCAGAAGGAACAGGTGATCAACTAAGACATTTGAGCTCAATTTAGGTGTCCTAACTGCTGATGCCTCTATGGATTCTATACCTCACTGTATGGATTCTATACTTCACTAATGTTCCCAGAGCTGGAGGAATTAAGGTCTCTTGATAGAGCCACTGGCCTCAGGTCAATAACCTTTATTCTAGGATGTGAGGTGAGAAATGCTGGTCAGAGGGAGGGAAAGATTAGAGATGAGCCTGCATAGCTGGGAAGGGGAAGAAGCAGGATCTAACCAGGTTGTGATACATGGATTTAACCTGTTTATCAGCCATTTCTCAAGAACTGACAAATATGCCTCCATTCTATGTTCTATTAGTAAAGTAATAAAAACCACTTGTGGCTGATATAAGCAGAAAAGCACAAGTTTATTGCAAGGATACAAAGTTGTCTTACAGAACTCAAGGAGAAGGATGTAGGAACCTGGGGATGATACTAAGACCAGGATTTGGAAGACTGATAGGATTTTCTCTCATTTTTGTTTTAAGTGAGGCAGTTCAATTAATGGATGGTCCTGTAGATCAGGAAGACTTTGCAAAACTAGGACCGAAGTTGTCATATGAAAGTGAGGGGGTTGAGGAGAGAAGAAGGTATTTGGTTATGAAAAACTAAGGAAAACAGAATTTCAAGTCTTATTGTCAGGAAGTGTAATTGGGAGGAAAAAGAGACCCGAGGGCAGTACTGTTAGATTTATCTTCATGTAGCAGTGATTTATCCAGCAGAGTAAAGTGGCATGGTTAAGAGCCACTAGACTGCAAGTTCCCTCTCTGTTTAAAACAGGAGACTGAGCAAGAGTATCCATAAGGTCCCTTCCAACTCCAAAGTGGTAAGATTCTACTCAGGCAGCATCACCATCATCCAGGAGCTTGTGGAAATGTACAATCTCAGGCACCACTTCAGACTTACTGAATTGCAGTCTGCATTTTAACATGATTCATAAATAGTTAAGTAAATTTGGTAGGGGCGCCTGGGTGGCTCAGTGGGTTAAAGCCTCTGCCTTCGGCTCAGGTAGTGATCCCAGGGTCCTGGGATCGAGCCCCGCGTCGGGCTCTCTGCTCGGTGGGGAGCCTGCTTCCACCTCTTTCTCTGCCTCCCTCTCTGCCTACTTGTGATCTCTGCCTCTCAAATAAATAAATAATCTTTAAAAAAAAAGTTAAGTAAATTTGGTACATCCAAGAATGGATTGTTATGTGGGCACTAAAAAAAGAGGTGCAAGGGCACCTGGGTGGTGCATTTAGTTGTCCAACTCTTAGTTTCAACCCTGGTGGTATTCTCAGGGTCGTGACTTCGAGCCCCACATTGGGCTCCACGCTCATTGCAGAGTCTGTTTAAGACTCTTCTGGGGCGCCTAGGTGGCTCAGTGGGTTAAGCCTCTGCCTTCGGTTCAGGTCATGATCCCAGGGTCCTGGGATTGAGCCCCACATCAGGCTCTCTGCTTAGCGGGGGGCCTGCTTCCTCCTCTCTCTCTGCCTGCCTCTCTGCCTACTTGTGATCTCTGTCAAGTAAATAAATAAAATCTTAAAAAAAAAAAAAGAATTAACCTACAGCTTGAGAGTTTTGAGGATTAAATGAGATATTGGCTGTTTGGTGCTTAGCACAGTACCTGGACATTCTTGATAAATGTTACCTCTTATTACTATTATTCCCTTTTTAAAAATTCAGTTTCACACACACAGATCTCAAAGCCTTCCTTCAACAAAAGAATAGTAACAATAGCGATTAGAAAAGCAAAACAGACTAATGGCCTTGGGTAAGTATCAATTGGGAAAAAAAGGATCCAAGTTTCCACAACTCCTCATGATGACAGGGCAAAAGAGATGTGGATGAAAGCGCCTAGTGTTAAATCTAATGCCATTATTCTGTAGAGACTAGCAGGGGATTATGTGCACATTTCTTCTTTAATGCAGATGTCTTTCGCATATTGTCTGTCTTATTTCTTTGTGATAGGACACTTGAATTAGCTTCAGCAGAAGAGAAATGGAGGAGCCATAGAACATTAAGGATGAATTCAGGAAGACCCGAGACCATGGAGAACTTGCCGGCTCTCTACACTATTTTCCAAGGAGAGGTATATTCTTTCTGGCCTTAAAAACTTTCCATTTGTGTTAAGCATAATTGAGGGGTGAAAAGCAGCTGGGTTTGAAGCTTCTGTCTGCTTGAGAATATGTGGAGCATCGCAGTTCAAACAGGAAGAACTAGTGGAACATCTGGCTACTATTTGTACCTCCTTTAAGCTCCAGACTCCTAGCTGCATACTTGACATCTTCATATGGGTACCTCACAGCATGTCTAATTAATGTTTTAAACTGAATTTTTTCTTCCTTTCTTTTAAAAGAAATTTATTTTTTTAAATAATCTCTATACCTAACATGTGGCTCAGACTCACCCCGAGATCAAGAGGCAGATGCTTCACCTCCTGAGCCAGCCAGGTGCCCCTGAATTTTTTATTTTCTAACCAGATCTTTTAGTCTTTCCCATCTCAGCACATGGAACCACTGTCCTTTCAGGTACCCCTGCTAAATGTCTGGACATCATCCTTCATTTCTCCTCTTGATTCGATCTTGATTTTCTCTCTCCCTCCAGTCCATCAGCAAGTTGTACTATTGCTTCCTCCCAGATATATCTCTTGAATGTATACTTCTTTATCCCTGTGGCACCCCATTAATTCATACTCTCCATTTCTTCTTTAGCCACTGGGGTCTCTATGCCTGTAGACTATATGTCTGTAGTCCCTCTTTAATCTGGACTTGGCCTCTGCCTACCCTGACTGTGTGGTTTTGTTCTATTCTACTCACATACCAGCCACCCTGGCTTCCTTACCACTCTCAGAATTCTAAGCTTGCTTCCTTCTCAGGACCTTCTGTACATGCTGTGTCCAACTACCCCACTCTCCCACTAACTTTTTTTTTTCCTTTTCCAAAATTTTATTTATTTATTTGACAGACAGAGATCACAAGTAGGCAGAGAAGCAGGCAGAGAAAGGGGAAGAAACAGGCTCGCGCTGAGCAGAGAGCCCGATGCAGGGCTCGATCCCAGGATCCTGGGACCATGACCTGAGCTGAAGGCAGAGGCTTTAACCCACTGAGCCACCCAGGCACCCCTCCCAGTAACTTCTTTTCATATTTTAGGTCTTGACCCTAAGGTCTCCTCAGAGATATTTCCCCACCATAAATATATAGGCTCACCCTGTATTTGTATACTTGTGTAATATCTGTCTTTCTCATAAGACACTAAGCTCCATGAGGGCAGACCCCTGTGTGTTTTGTTTGCAGTTGTAGCTCTCAGTCCCAGCTAGTTGGGTAGAAAATAACAGGTGCCCATTACATCTTTGGTGACTGAATGATCAGCCTTTGAATAAGAAGGCATTGTATTTGGGCGCCTGGGTGGCTCAGTGGGTTGAGCCGCTGCCTTCGGCTCAGGTCATGATCTCAGGGTCCTGGGATCAAGTCCCGCATCGGGCTCTCTGCTCAGCGGGGAGCCTGCTTCCTCCTCTCTCTGCCTTCCTCTCTGCCTACTTGTGATCTCTCTCTGTCGAATAAATAAATAAAATCTTTAAAAAAAAAAAAAGAAGGCATTGTATTTGTAGAGCATGCAAAACCTGGATTCCTTTCCTAGTGCTTTTACTTTGTGATTCTTTTTTTAAGATTTTTATTTATTTGACAGACAGAGATCACAAGTAGGCAGAGAGGCAGGCAGTGAGAGAGGAGGAAGCAGGCTCCCAGCTGAGCAGAGAGCCTGATGCGGGACTCAATCCCAGGACCCTGGGATCATGACCTGAGCTGAAGGCAGAGGCTTTAACCCACTGAACCACCCGCCCATTACTTTGTGATTCTTGAGACCATCCCTTACTCTCTTCGAGTCTTGGTTTTTCTCATTTGTTAAACGGAGATAATCATTTCTTTCATAGGATTGCCATGATGGTAAATAAGCTATCATCTATAAGAACCATGCCTTAGATAGAGTAGGAATTCATTAACATTATCTTCCTCCTCTCAAAGCAATATTTTAACAGTATCATTCTTACTTGCTTTATGGTTGTTCATACTAGCTTTAAGGTTGACAGAGTTTCATCTTCTGATAATGGGAGGTCTTTGAGGGCAGACTTTGTGTCTGTCAGTTGGCTATAGATAATTGTGGCTCTTGACTTCTTTTAAGTCAGTCCCAACTTGTAAGATACAAAGGATAATAATGTTCTAGCAAATAGTAAACACTCTGCTCTTCAGAACCTTTGTCTTTTTTCTTTAAGGTCTGTGGTGTTCCCAGAGATCAGTGAGGTACCAGGGCTCAGAAGGGGAAGTGAGTAGCACTAGAGATGAAATTGATTTTCCTGTTGATGAAGTTTGTTTGTCAGGTGTTGCACAGAAGGCAAAGAAGAGTGCTGTGCCCTTCACAGACTGACTCAGATTTCTGAAGTGACTCTTGCCCAACAGCTGCTTAAATAAAGTGGGACTTGAATTAGTGTAGGTTTTACATGTTACTTTTAAGGATGGATGGTCTAGGGTAATGTTCGGGGAGAACTTAGTAGTTCTAGCTTAGTATTTCAGGAACACGTTTTGAAAAAATGATGGTTTAGAAATGACTGGAATTAGGGAGAGAGAAATTGCTTGATATATCAGAAAGAAGAAACTTTTTCAGAATATTCATCCACAAATATTTAATGAGTACCTGATATTTCAAAGAAGACTCAGTTACATTAAAATTCAAAAAAATTTGTCAGCAGGGGCACCTGGGTGGCTTAGTGGGTTAAAGCCTCTGCCTTTGGCTCAGGTCATGATCCCAGGATCCTGGGATCGAGTCCCGCATCGGGTTCTCTGCTCAGCCGGGAGCCTGCTTCCTCCTCTCTCTCTGCCTACTTGTGATCTCTGTCTGTCAAATAAATAAATAAAGTCTTTAAAAAAAAATTTGTCAGCATCACATATGTTAGTACTTTTATACATTCTGTGTCATTGACTCTCCAAAAAATTATTACCCTCGTTTATGGATAAGGAAACTCCTCTCAAAAGTTAATTAATTGCCCTGTGGTTAATAAATAACAAAACTGGGATATTATTTTATTTATTTTTTAAAAAGATATATTTATTTATTTTGGAGAGAGAGAAAGAAGGAGAGTGGAAGAATGGTTGCAGGGAGAGGGGAAGCAGACTCCCTGCTGAGTGTAGAGCCCCGTGCTCGCTGATCTCACAACCCTGAGATCATGAGTCAGAGCTGAAAACCAAGAGTTGAAACCAAGAGTCAGATGCCTAACTGACAGAGCCACCCAGATGCCCCCAAAATGGGATTTTGAATCAAGTCATTTCTCCAAGTCTGCTTTCTGCTAAACTGCTCCTGGGGTGTCCAACTTCTCAAAAATGCATGGAGGAACCAAAAGAACCTTAGGAGAACTCTTCTAACTGAATTGAAATATAAAAAGAGGGTCAGTAGTAAATCTAGTTGTTCCAGAGTCATTTAGTTTTCAGTAACAGCATTTATCACAGTCTGTCTTGTATGATTATTACTTGTGTGTGTGTTTGTCTCCTCCACTAGAGAATGAGTTACTGGAGAGGAAGGGTCGTGGTTGTCTCATATATCTTGGTAACGACATCAAATTTATTTAAAAATAGGTTGGACATTTTTTTAAGTGTTTTTATTTCACAGTACCTAACATGATATCTTGCATGTAAGTGCTCAGCAAATGTTTTTTTTTTTTTTAAGATTTTATTTTTTTTGATAGAGATCACAAGTAGGCAGAGAGGCAGGCAGAGAGAGAAGTGGGGGAAGCAGGCTCCCTGCTGAGCAAAGAGCCCGATGCAGGGCTCAATCCCAGGACCCTGAGATCATGACCTGAGCTGAAGGCAGAGGCTTAACCCACTGAGCCACCCGGGCACCCTAGTACTCAGCAAATGTTTGAATAAAATTGAACCCAAGCCTCTTTGGACCAATCTGCCTTGAAGAAGCCAGTGATATAGACCATAACCTAGCAGTTTTTCTCTTTGCTCAGCAGGGCTGGGGAGCCCAGTGACTGAATAAGTGAGAAGCCAGTATTCATCCTTCTCTCATCCTCTGAGAGATTAGCTTGGTGTTGGAGTTGATGAAGTGTGGTAGCAGGTATAAGCGTAGTAGTGTGAATTTGGATTTGGCTCAGCCCAGCCATAGCCAAAGAAATGCTTAGGGAAGTTTGGTGTTGGCAAGGTGGAAATGGCATTGAACTAGAAGTAAAAAAGACTTCTGTTCTTGCTACTTTCCACCTTTGTGACTTTGGGCAAGTAATATAGGTCTCTGAGCCTCAAGTTGCTCCCTCATATTATGGGGTAACTACTTTTAAGGCCAGTGCAGCCTCTACTCCAAAGATGATAAATTCATTTTACCTGAGCTGTGAGTGAGTTCAGTTGATATAATTACTGAATTTTTTTCCCTGAGTTATTTGACTAATTATTCTTGGGACACCAGGCAGACTGTGTGATCATCTACAGCAGGTGCCATTCTATTAATTTCAACTCTGACTGCACCCCAGGAGACACAGTGATGGAAACACCTGGTACTGGAAATAGGCAAGAATGCCTTTTCCTGACTAAACAGTTGAGTGCATCCATTCTGGAGCACATTAACTTTTCCTTTTGGGAGAGGCCAAATTAAGGTCTGTTAATGATATTTCCTCAAAAGATCATAATGTGACACTGGAGTTCAGGATTGAAAAGTGAGATGGTCTTAATTTACAGCAGCAAGGTAAGTTGGGCTCCAAATTCCAGATGATTCTTTTAAGTTTGTTAGATAACTCTGTCCTTAATAATGTTGTTATGCAGTATGAAAAACCTCAGTCATCTTTCTAGATCTGTGGAGCAAAAGTCGGTTACTAAATTAAAGCAAAAGCTGAGGCGCCTGGGTGGCTCAGTCATTTGGGTGGCGACTCTTGATTTTGGCTCAGGTCATGGTCTCCGGGTCATGGAATCTAGGCCCAACTGGGCTCTGTGCTGGGTGTGGAGCCTGCTTGGGATTCTTTCTCTCCCACTCTCCTCTTTTCCTCACTTCTTGCATACATGCGTGCATGCACATGTTCTCTATCTTTCTCTTTCTTAAAAAAAAAAAAAAAAAAAAAGTTTAAAAGCAAAAGCCTTTAGTTGGTCCAGAAAGAAGGGATTTGCTTTTATTATAATTAAAAATTTACAATCTTGGGTGCCTGGCTGGCTCAGTTGGTTAAGTGACTGCCTTCGGTTCAGGTCATGATCCTGGAGTCCCAGGATCAAGTCTTACATCGGGCTTCCTGCTTTAGCAGGGAGGCTGCTTCTCGCTCTGACCTTCTCCCCTGTCATGCTCTCTCTCTCTCTCTCACGCTCGCTCTCTCTCAAGTAAATAAATTTTTTTAAAGAACTTAAAAAAGAAAGTTACAGTCTTGTCTGTATCCATGTAGCCCTGTTTTGCAGAAAACAACTTGCTTTGTGTACTTGGGTAAGCACTTTGTGTCTCTGGTCTTCCTTTCCTCATTTGAAGCATGATAGGATCACACCAGCTAATCTCTGACAACTTTCCTCCAGTTTCACCTTACCTTGATTTTAAGTACTAGTATCTGCCTCATTGTACTGTTTCTTCGGGACTGTCTGGTCCTTACCCCACTATAACATATTCATCAGTATAAAAGAGGACTTTTGGTTCTTGGCTCAGTCATTTAGGTGTCTAACTTTAGCTCAGGTCATGATCTCAGGATCCTGGGATCGAGTCCCTCTCCTGGCTCTGTGCTCAGCAGGGAGTCTACTTCTTCTCTCTCCACCCCTCCTCCTGCTTGTGTGCACTCTCTCAAATAAATAAAATCTTTAAAAAAAAAACAAAAACTGGGGCACCTGGGTGGCTCAGTGGGTTAAAGCCTCTGCTTTCGGCTCAGGTCATGGTCCCAGGGTCCTGGGATCGAGGCACGCATCGGGTTCTCTGCTCGGTAGGGAGCCTGCTTCCCTTCCTCTCTCTGCCTGCCTCTCTGCCTACTTGTGATCTGTCTGTCAAATAAATAAATAAAATCTTTAAAAAAAAAAAAGCTTTTGGTTCTTAACCCATTAATGTTGTATCATAGAGTTATTTCAAGTGTTCATTTAAAAATATGAGGCAAACGGAAGTTTTTGTTTCTTTCCATCCTAACATTGAGATGAGTAATGATATTTGGTGGAGTGAGAGGCACTGGACTAGGCATCAGGGGATCTAGGTTCTGTGCCTTGTTTCTAAGTTAGTTGCGTTTCCATTAGTCACTAACCTTTTTTTGTGCATTAGTGTCTCAAGCTGTAAATTATTAAAATGCCACAATTTGCGGTGCCTGGGTGGCTCAGTTGTTACGTGTCTACCTTCATCTCAAGTCATGATCCCAGCATCCTGGGATCGAGCCCCATATCGGGCTCCCTGCTCAGGGGGAAGCCTGCTTCTTCTTTTTCCTGCTGCTCCCCCTGCTTGTGTTCCCTCTCTTGCTGTCTCTCTCTGTCATAAATTTAAAAAATCTTTTTTTAAAATAAAGCCACAATTTATTAAATGTACTTTAGATGCCAGGTATAACTGTGAGGTACTTTGTGTGCATCATTTTATTATCTGCTGGAGGAAAGTGACTATACTTGGATACTTAGGCCCTGAAGGGCAAGCTGTGTTCAACATCTCACAGCTAAGGAGTGGCAGAGCTGGATTAGAAGCCACATCTTTCAATCCAAAGCCTGTGCTCTTTCTAAAGCTATGCTATTCCACCTCATCTGCAGCACAGGCCCTACCATGTATACTTCTGAAGATCATTCCCAGGAGCAGATAAAATGTCAAATGTCACATTGCTTCTGTGTTCGAATTTTACTTATTTATTTATTTAATTAAATATTTTTATTTATTTATTTGACACACACACAGAGATATCAAAGTAGACAGAGAGGTAGGCAGAAAGAGAGGGGGAAGCAGGCTCCCTGCTGAGCAGAAAGCACGATACAGGGCTCGATCCCAGTACCCCGAAATCATGACCTGAGCCGAAGGCAGAGGCTTAACCCACTGAGCTACCCATTAGCCCCTGTGTTAGAATTTTATAGTTCAAGGGAACTTATGAGCAGTTCTAGTGTAAAGACTCACTGGGTTCAGATCCCAGCTCTGCTGCTGACTAGCTTTGAGCTTTGGGTAAGTTGCTTAGTCTGTCATCAGTTTGTCATCAAATGAGAACAATAACAGTACCAATATCATATGGTATCATGAGGAGTATGTAAAAGAAAAGCACTTTGAGGGGTGCCTGGGTGGCTCAGTGGGTTAAAGCCTCTGCCTTCAGCTCAGGTCATGATCCCAGGGTCCTGGGATCGAGCCCCGCATCGGGCTCTCTGCTCAGCGGGGAGCCTGCTTCCCCCTCTCTCTACCTGCCTCTCTGCCTACTTGTGATCTCTGTCAATAAAAATAAATAAATAAATAAATAAATAAATAAATAAATAAAATAAAAGCAGTTTGAACAGCGTTTTACACATAGTGAGTAGTCAATGTGTATTAGTGAACAGCAGTGCAGTGGGGCTTGACTTGTCCTATTCACTCACCTTCTCTTAGTTATGGTGAAGCGATACAGTGAGTACCTGAGATGAAACAACTAATTAAAGTCACTGAAAAAATAAAGCTTATGTCTATAAGATTGTATTGAATACTTTATAAATAATAATGAATTTAGTGATAAATATGGAATTTAGTGACAGTTTTAATCCCAATCCCTGGCCCAGGGCATGGGCTAGAGGATGGATGGGAGGCAGAGATAGAGTTTGGGATAATGTTTTATCTGGCAGGGGTTCTGGGCCTTTCATTACTATTGCCTGTTACATAGGCTCATTAAGCCTCTAACTTCTCCATCTTAGGGCACCTCCACAAAAGACTCAGGTACAACTCTTTTTCTCTCTAATTACATCTTTTTAGGTTCTGTTACATATCTGTATTGGTTTTTTCTGTAGTTGTCTTGTAAAATCTAAGACTGGTTTGGAGTTAAATAGAGCAGCCTATATCATCAGTTTTGACTTGAAGTTTAGGAAAAAGGACTGTCCTATATAATCCATCCCAAATTACTAAAGTTCTCTGTATTGGGATCGGGGATCTCAGCCCCCAGCTAATAGAAAGTATAACTTTATCACTAGATTTTCTGCTGTGTGTTCCTTTTCTTCAGATATATCCTTTGGGGATTTCAGTATGTGTGGGATTTGGACATCCCTAGATTTTGTCATACCATCTGACAACACTCCAGTCTCAGCAGTGTGTTTCATGTGTTCAAAAAGAACAGAAAGAATATTTGACAGAACATAGTTTTAGGGAGCTCTGCAAGTCAGTGCCAAGTAGAAATTCAGGGAGACTAGGTTAAATGCTATGGAAGAGAGATTCTCATTTGTGTGACATTGATTCTTTTTCTTTTTCTTTCTTTCTTTCTTTTTTTTTGGTCTTTATAGGTTGCTATGGTGACAGACTATGGAGCCTTCATCAAAATCCCAGGCTGTCGGAAGCAAGGTGGGAACCTGTCACTTGAAAGTCAGCCCTTCCATTCCACTGTCTTTTGTCACCCCTCCACATCCTGATTATAGACTCTTTTTCAGACAGTACTTGGGTTTTTGTCTTTAGTGTAGAGATATGGATATAGCAAATGATGACAGTCCATGTTTTTGTTGGTCTTAACTCAGAAGAATGATGCTCTCTGACTTGGTTGGGGGCTGGGTATAGCTACTTCTGGAACCAGCTCTTGTCTAAATTTCACCTGTGACCTTAGGCAAGGCGCTTGACCTCTCTGGTCTTAGAATTTGGGGTAGGGCAGTCTAATCCCTCTCTGATACTGATGTGGATTTTCTAGTATATGGCACAGGGAATGGGAGTAGTTTTGTAATCAATATGAATATATTATATGTATTATGCTTTAGTTTTTCTTTTTATTTATTTATTTTCAAAAGATTTTATTTATTTATTTGACAGATAGAGATCACAAGTAGGCAAAGAGGCAGGCAGAGAGAGAGGGGGAAGCAGGCTCCCAGCTAAGCAGAGAGCCTGATGTGGGGCTCGATCCCAGGACCCTGAAATCATGACCTGAGCCGAAGGCAGAGGCTTTAACCCACAGAGCCACCCAGGCGCCCCTAATTTTTCTTTTTAAAGTGATAGACATTAGTTGAATATTTCTTGAGAATCCCCTTAATATCTATAATCTCATTTGTTTCTTAAAATAGTTGTGTTAAGTAGAAGAGACAGGTTCTATAGACTGGTGGCCTGCTCAGAGTCATTTAGCTAGGTAATGGCATAGCTAGGTCTAGAACCTGAGCCTCCTAATTCTTAGCCCATAGGCTTTTTACCATACTGCAGTGCTAGTAGATCCAAAATCTCAACTTGCTTATTCCTTGTGCTATAATAAATTAAGGATTTATTGAAGATGTTAATGCAAAAAAATTTAACTACAAAGATATTAGAAAAATATGGAATGGTATTTGATTTCATAAAAGTAAAAAATTTTATTTTAAAAATCATAAGCAAAGTGTATTGGGAAAAAGAATTTGTAGGACACATGACAGAAGACTGATTTAAAAAAAGGGAAAGTAGGAAAAGGAGCCAAGAATATGGAAAGAATTCATAGGAGAAAGAATAACAATTGATTGATAAATGTCTTAAAAGATGCTCCTTCTCCAGATTGATTTAAAACTAATGTAAAGCCTGCTGGGATTCTGTCTCTCTCTCCCCCTCTGCCCCTCTCTGCTTTGTGTGTGCTCTCTCTTTCTCTCTCTCTTGCTCTCTCAAATAAATAAATCTTTTTTTTTTTTTTTTTTAAAGATTTTATTTATTTATTTGACAGAGAGAAATCACAAGTATATGGAGAGGCAGGCAGAGAGAGAGGAAGGGAAGCAGGCTCCCTGCTGAGCAGAGAGCCCGATGCGGGACTCGATCCCAAGACCCTGAGATCATGACCTGAGCCGAAGGCAGTGGCTTAACCCACTGAGCCACCCAGGTGCCCCTCAAATAAATAAATCTTTAAAAAAAAAAAAAAAAAACTAACTTACACTGTGGCACACTATGCAATGAACGCTACTTGGCAGTAAAGTGACATGAGATGAAGCATGGATGTATGCAACAATCTGGCTCAGTCTCCAGAGAATTATGTTGAGTGAAAAAATCTAATCCCAGAAGGTTGCATACCTTATGATTCCTGATTCCTTTTGTGTTACAGCCTGTTTTTTTTTTTTTTTTGCAGTTTTATTGGGAAGGAATTCATATACCATGCATTTCACCCAAATGTACAAATCAGTGTTTTCTTTAATATATCCACAGTTTTGCAACCATCACTACAATCTAATGTGAGAACATTTTCATCATGCTCAAAGAGAAACTCTGTATGTATTAGCAGTCACTCCAAATTACCATCCTGCCTGCCCAAACCTTAGGCAGCCACTAGTCTATCTTCTGTCTTTATATGTTTGCCTCATCTGGGCATTTCTTATTAAGTGGAATCATACAACATGTCTTTTTGACTGACTTCTTCACTCAGCATGTTCCCTAAGATCTTTTCTGCTGTGGAAAGTATCAGTACTGCAGGTGTTTATTGCCATTGCCGAAGGTGGCGGGTAATTAACCAGTTCTCCAGTTCTTCAATTCTCTGACACCAGCTGGGTATCCTACAGTTCAATTCAATTTTGACTCTAACTGCCCAGAGGTAGAGCCCTCCGCTACTCCACAGACTTCAGGGCTGCGTTCCACAAGACTGCTCTCACTTCAGACGCCAGTTACAAGCATTAGGTCCCCAGATTACCCACACTTCTGTCAAACTTGGCTACACATTTGAATGTTCCCACACCTCCCACCCCACCCCCTCATTCTGATAATTTGCTGGAATAGCTCAGAGAACACCAGAAGTGCGATACTGTTACAGTTAAGAAACTGGGTAAAGGGTACCCAGGATTTCCCTGCATGATTTCTTTTGACTACATGTGAATCTAAAATTATCTCAAAATAGTTTTTTAAAGTGATTTAAAACACTCATAAGATTTTTGAGATTAACAAATGCTAAAGACATTGCTGTTACCTTGTATGTTAACTAACTGGAATTTAAGTAAAAACTTACCAAAATTACTATTAATAACAAATTTTGGAAATAGGTATTTTCAATAATAGTTTTACTTACTTTTGGGAACATAAATTGTTGTATATTTTGGCAATGCCAAAATCACATTTTTAATATGCTTCTTCTTTAATCCAGTAGTCTTTCAGCAGATTTAGTTTGTAGCATAGACTTAGATAAATTATGTACATTTATGCAGTGAACTATGCAGATGATAAGAAGCATGATACTTTGATGCTGGTGCCTTCTTCATTTCATTTATTTATTTATTTAAGATTTTATTTATTTATTTGACACAGAGAGAGATAGTGAAAGAAGGAACATGAGCATGGGGAGTGGGAGAGGGAGAAGCAGGCTCCCCACTGAGCAGGAAGCCCAATGCGATGTCTGCGGGGCTAGATTCCAGGACCTGGGGATCATGACCTGAACCGAAGGCAGATGTTTAACTGACTGAGCCACCCAGGCATCCTGTCCCTACCTACATTTTAAAGCATGTATACATTAGCCTGTGTCGTTTTGGAATTACTGCATATGTTTAGAAGAAAGCCTAAGAAGCGTACTCAACAAACTGTTGACAGAGGTCACCTCTGGAGTGTTCAGTTTGCTAGGGGAGACATGGACATGGAATTGGGACTTTTTCTTTGGACAGTTTTTTAAAACAAAATTTTTCCTTTAAAATAAGTCCAACAGCTCATCTTTTGATAATAAAGCCCTGCTTCCAGCCTTGGAGATTACTGTGCCACAAATTGCATCTTGATTAGAAAGGGCTCACCAGTAGTTTCCAAGCTAGCAGTAGCAATCTATTATAAAGTTTCTCATTTTCCATTGTTTGGATTTAATGGGAGGGAACTCATCCCGGTCCCTCTAGACATGTACCTTTTCTGATCTGAAGACAGATTTTCTTGGTGTACTCGCCATAGCTCCCAGTATTTGAAAGTCCCATCCATGCTTGTGTGTTTATGTGGCACTTTGGGGACTGTATGGAGATGAAAGACCTGCCACCTCTTAGCAGTCAGTCTTCCACTCACTCGTGTCCATGCCCTGTCAGGGGATGCCTCCGACTGTGGCTTCCTCCTTACAAATGATCTGTTAGTCTGACAGCTGTTGAGAAAAGCCTCAGAGGGGGAGCTCAGGAAGCCAAGTAATTAGGTGGGAACTCTCTAATCCTGGGCTTTTCTGTGGGTTTACTGTATAACTTGAACAGTTGTATTTTGGCTTCTCTGCTCTCGAAGGGGGAAGATTATTAAGTTCCATGCCAACAGGACTGAGCTATAAAATAATTCTGGTCTCCAGATTTTAACATTTTGATTCAAGAAAGGAGACTTTTGGGTTGTTTGTCTCTGCCTTCTATTCTCAGAACTTTTACCATTACTGAGTTGAAGACATCTTCCTAGTATTCAGATCTAAACTAGATTTCCCCCCATCTATAGTGGTGTCTAATAGAACCATCTATGATGATGGAAATGTTCTATATCTGTTCCAGTGTGTTTTCTGACACTAACCAATTCTCCAGATTCCAGTAGCAGGTGTCTTAATTCAATTCTGACGCTATCTAGCTGGAGTAACTGTCAGATACCACAAGTTAAAGGGGCTCAGACTCGCAAGACTGCCTCTGCTTCAGATGCTGGTCATAAGTCCTGAGCCACTTGTACTTCTGACTGGTGCGCTATGAAGCAAGGGTTCCCACAACCCCGTCCTCAAGTTTTTTAATTTGCTAGAATGGCAAGATATGAGTGGTAGGTGTACTCTAAGCTTATATGTCTTCTCTGGCACACCACCCTCCCAACAAACTGATGTTTTCACTATCCTGGAAGCTCTCTGAATCTCATTTGTTCGAGTTTTTATAGAGCTTAATCTCTAGCCCATTACCCTCTTTCCTGGAGACCAGTGGGGCTGAAAGTTCCAACCCTCTCATTTGATCTTCTGGAGAGTTGGCCCATCCAGAGACATCTATGGGCCCTGCCCTAAGTCACCTCATTAGCACAAACTGGTGTGATCAGAAGGGGCATATGAGTAACAAAAGACTATCCTATCACAGGAGAGATTCCAAGAGTTATAGGAGATGTGTACAGTCTGTGTAGGAACCAGGGACAAAGACCAAATATATTTTTGTATTATAGCACATCTGCGCTATCCAGTAATGTAGCCACTGACTTTTAAATTCATTTATTTTAATTTAAACTTAAAACAGCAACATGTCTAGTGACTATCATAGTGTCAGTGCAGTCTTCTGTGAAGGTCTTTTATTTTTTTTCTCAACTATCCTCTGCCCTACCAGCATGTGAAATTTTGGGATCAGAGACTCTATTTTTTTTTTTTTTTTTTTTTTTTAAGATTTTATTTATTTATTTGACAGAGAGAGATCACAAGTAGGCAGAGAGGCAGGCAGAGAGAGAGAGAGGAGGAAGCAGGCTCCCTGCTGAGCAGATAGCCCGATGTGGGACTCGATCCCAGGACCCTGAGATCATGACCTGAGCCGAAGGCAGCGGCTTAACCCACTGAGCCACCCAGGCGCCCCAGAGACTCTTTAATGTTATACTTTTAAGGTGTCTTGCTTATGGTAGAAGCTCAAATATTTTTACTTCATGGAGCCCAACACAAAGGCCAAGATCAAGCCCTAAGCTGAAATCAAGAATCACACACTTTACTGACTGAGCCACCCAGGCACCCTGAAACTCAAATATTTTTAGCAGTTAATTTAGTTTAGCAAATAATTATTGAATTCTATTATCTGGTCACTATGTTAGGTGGGAACACTGAGATAAGAAAATAGTCCCTGCTGCTCTCAGATTGTTCATATGCTAGAGATATGAACAAATTACAATGCAGTGTACTAATATAAGTGAAGTTGCAGTTATCCACTGAGCTGTGAAATGTTGGGGCCTAGAACAGTATTTGAGGAATAGTGGGTATCCGGTACATTTTATTAAATGAATAAATTCTAGGGGCACCTGGGTGGCTCAGTGGGTTAAAGCCTCTGCCTTCAACTCAGGTCCTGATCCCAGGGTCCTGGGATCGAGCCCCACATTGGGCTCTCTGCTCAGCGGAGAGCCTGCTTCCTCCTCTCTCTCTGCCTGCCTCTCTGCCTACCTGTGATCTCTGTCTGTTAAATAAATAAATAAAATCTTTTTGAAAAAAAGACAAAAAAACCCCAGCTCTGCCTGTTACTGGCTTTTGACTTCCAGTTGCTTCGAACTTGAGCCTTAGTTTTCCTTATCTGTGAAATGGGAATGATGTGTTTATTTTCGAGTTTCTTGATTGGCAGGATCATGTCTTATTTGTCTTTGAATCCATTTTGCCTATAATACTCTGGCTATTTAATAACTATTTGAATAAACCTATAATTGCAACAAGATAAAGGGTGTGAAAGCACTTTAACTTGTGGACTTACATTATTGTCATATACCATGGATTGGCGATAACTTATTTGAAAATTCTAGAAAGGGAATTCAGATCCCCCAAAGATAAAGGGAACCTTTTATTTTGACATTTTTGGGCTATAGCTCTAATCGTTTAATTTTTAGAAACTCTTTGTAGACAGTGGGAGTTGTGAAAGAAATTGAGGTTGAACAACACATTTGGGAGAATATTTTTAAGCGAACAATAAATAGGTTACTTCTGTTTTTTTTCTGTTTTTTTTTTTTTTTTTTTTTTTTTTTAATATATAGTGATTGAGATGCTAGCTCTTTCCACGTTGTCAAAATTTCTTTTACCAGCAGACACTCAGATGGGATTCGGTCTGTTTAAGTGTCATGTTGGGTTTACTGAACATAATGATGGACTTGATATGCCCTTTGGGCATTTATGGCTTCATGTCAGAAATCCAGGCACATACTGCTCTGAAGAGCTCGCTTCCATGTAGATGGACAAGCAAAGCATTTTCGTTGTTCCTGTTCATTTTGGAGTGTATGCTGGAGCAGAATTAGATGTGTTTCTACTTATAGATGAGACCATCTTTTTTTTTTTTTAATGAAAACATAGATCAATAAAAAAGAAAAAATAGAGAAATATCAGTATGTTATAGAAGACCCTACAGACTCACATTTGAATTGCAGTTCTTAATTAGCTTTGTAATCTTGTACAATGTATTTAACATCTATAGTATTTCCTTATGTGAACTTATATCACAGGGTTGATACAAGGATTAAATGAATGTGTGGATGTTCTGTATTTAATGAGGTATCCAGCACAGAGTAAGGGGGCCTCAAATGTGTTATTTTGTGCCCTCTACCATATCCTCTTAATCCAGTTCTGGGTGGTTTATGTGGCTTGCAGTGAAATACCTCCCAAGAATATAGATTGTCCTCTGATAATGCAGCTGGTAATGAATCTCCCATACAGAGTATGGAATTAGTCATAGATGTATGCCAGGTAATTGCCTATAAATCTGTGACTAAAGAGATGAGAGCACTCAAGACGGTGACAAGATAATCTGGGTGTGATTTCAGAGAAAAGGGATTGGAAAGAAATTATAATTTAGGAGACTGAAATCCAGTTGTATCATTCTATTTATCTATTCCAAGAGGAAGTGATAGTCCCTTAAATTTGTGGACTGGAAACCTATCTTAAACCATGTGTCTCCATTTTGTTCTGATTCTGTGTTAAAGCAATTTGTGATCACTTACCCAATTTTTTAGGTATTTGATACTGAGAGCAGTGGGTAGTTTAACTAATAGGCAAGGACTGGGAATTTTAAAAAATTATATCCTCAGAACTGAGCCTGGGTGCCTCAGTCAGTTAAGTGTCTGCCTTTGGCTTAGGTCATGATCCCAGGGTCCTGGGATGGAGCCCTGAGTCAGGCTCCCTGCTTGGCGGAGGCCTGCTTCTCCCTATGCATGCAGCTCCCCCAGCTTATGCGTGTGTGTGCTCTTTTTCCCTCTCACAAATAAATAAATCAATCTTTAAAAAAAAGTATATCCTCTGTTGTAAATTAATAAATTGGTGAACTGTCTTTCCCTGTACCAGTCACTAAGTTCACAATCTGTTTAACATATTAATATAGTAATTTATTATTTATTTTAAAAGAAGTTATTACTGGAGAGAGAATGTGTATGCACGTGAGAGCACAAACTGAAGGGAGAGGGGCAGGGGAGAAGCAGACTCCCTGCTGAGCAGGGAGCCCCACACAGGCTCAGTCTCAGGACCCTGGCATCATGACCTAAGCTCAAGGTAGACACATAACTGACTGAACCACCCAGGTGCCCCTAGTTTGTTTCTGATTTTTTCTGTTTTCAAAATACATGGAAGGGGACAAAAACGCAGTTGAGAAATGTTTTGGCCATTCTCACTGTGGGTGGCAGGATAAATTTAGCTTCCCTAGGACTGTATTGGGTGCTCAGATTACACCCTTAGGGCTTTTTCTTTTACCTCTGGCCAACTCTTGCCACCTGGTGGTAAAGATGGGCATTGGTAAATTTTTGTAGTTTTATTATCCTGACAAATGTCTTGAAAGAGATGAATTGATTTAGCTAATCACTCAGTGGGGTGAAGTATCTTGATTGATAAAGCACGTGTCGTGTGTCCGTAGTTGGGGGTTACGTCAGCTTCAACCAAATCCGATGGACCAGACTTATTTTAGAAAGTAGGGAAGGTGGGGCACCTGGGTGGCTCAGTGGGTTAGGCCGCTGCCTTCAGCTCAGGTCATGATCTCAGGGTCCTGGGATCGAGTCCCGCATCGGGCTCTCTGCTCAGCAGGCAGCCTGCTTCCCTCTCTCTCTGCCTCTCCATCTACTTGTGATTTCTCTCTGTCAAATAAATAAATAAAATCTTAAAAAAAAAAAAAAGAAAGTAGAGAAGGTGATGTTGATTAATATTTTAATAATTTTATTCATAAAAATCTGAAATGGTCTATTAAAGAAGTAGGGAAGGTGGTTCTCCCAAGAAAGGACTTTGGACAGACAGAAAAATATATCTATTGTAAATATTTTAAAAATAACTTAATAACTAATCCATCATTTAACTTTTAATTAGTTTTATTAAGTATTTTTACCACTCTTGTTAATCAGTGCTAAATGATTTTTAAAATTTTATACTAGCCTTAGGAATCTTTCTTATTTTACTACACTCTCCCCTATGGGTGTTATTTTCTAAATATGCTGTTAACTTAATAGATTAAAAATGGCACCTTGTTTCGATTTTCTTTTTTCACTTAACATCTATCATAATTATTTTTTGTAATTGTAATTTAGTTGGCTTCTTACTCTTCCATTTGATTGATTTACCATAGTTTACCAAGCTAATTTTCCAATTATTGGTCATTTACATTGCTTTATATCTTTTTTTAAACCTTTGTAGGTAATAATACTACAAGCACTTTTATATACCCTTAGGTTTTTGGTTTTTGCCTCTGTTGAGTTTTTCTTTTGGAAAAATTCTAATGATGATATTGTTGCATCAAAGGTATAAACATTTTGGGCGCCTGGGTGGTTCAGTGGGTTAAGCCACTGCCTTCGGCTCAGGTCGTGATCTCAGGGTCCTGGGATCGAGTCCCGCATCAGGCTCTCTGCTCAGCAGGGAACCTGCTTCCTCCTCTCTCTCTCTCTGCCTGCCTGTCTGCTTACTTGTGATCTCTGTCTGTCAAATTAAATAAATAAAATCTTAAAAAAAAAAAGTATAAACATTTTGATGCCCTTGCTTTCAAAGACTTTCACTGACTTGTTTTTTACTAATGTGTTGTTCTTGTATCACGTTTGCTAACATAGAGCATTATTTTTAAACAATATGTGTTAAGTACAAAAAATGATCTCAGATTGTTTTAATTTACAGTTGTTTTTTAAAAGATTTTATTTATTTATTTGACAGAGAGACACACAGCTAGAGAAGGAACACAAGTAGGGGGAGAGGGAGAGAGAGTGAGAGAAGCAGGCCTCCTGCTGAGTGGGCAGCCGATGTGGGACTGAGCCACCCAGGCGCCCCTTAATGTACAGTTTTAAAGTAACAGACATTTTTCAGTGAATTCTCAACTCCCATCTTCTCCTTACCTCATTAGAGTATAAATACCAGATATACCCCCGTGCTTTATTTCATTTTTTTCTTGTACCCAGGTCTGGTCCATCGAACTCACATGTCATCCTGTCGTGTGGATAAGCCCTCTGAGATAGTAGATGTTGGAGACAAAGTGTGGGTGAAGCTTATTGGTCGAGAGGTAAGGTTCCATGCAACCTTCATGTTGTTAGACTGAGGAAAAGCTGGGGGATAGGGGGCAGTGTTGGTATTTAATAATGGCAAATGTGTATATATTGTTAACTGTGGCTGATGATCTTATTTTTGAATCCTGCCATTATATTCTGTCCTGTATTGAAATCTTCTGGTTGCTGTCCTGTAAACTCAGAAGGGATGTGGTATAAACTCTAATAAGTGTGGTGCAATAAGTACATATTTATAGAACTTTCCTGAAGTTTATCCAAATTGTTGGTGGGGAAAAAAGAACCAAAAAGAGAAAAGAAAACTTAATTTATGGGACTAGTCTTTGTCGTAAATTTCAAAAGAATAGCTGCCAGGTACACTTTAGTTTGGACCAAAACAGTAAAAAGAGACAGAGTTTCCCGTTATTGCTCTGAATACCCAGCACCATGCAGTGTGAGGCAAGTGAGAAAGGTCTGAAGGAGCTGGTTAACAGCAGCTCACTTGAGGGCATGAAGGCTGTGGATGTGGGCAGCCTGCTCTTGTACCGGAGAATGACAGGGGAGATAGGTCTGAAAGAGATACTATTTGAGAAGATTTGAGTGCTTAATATGTACTAGTCTGAGAGATGTAAGAGTGAGTCAGACCTAGGTCACCTCAGCTGTTATGGAGCTTATATAGAATGTAACTGGATGAAACAAATGTAAAAATAAGCAAACATATATATAAAATAATTATAAATTATTATAAGTGCTATAATGGGCTCAAGCATTATCAGCAGTAGATTTGGTCAGGAACAGGCTCTCTGTGGAAATGATGTATGAGCTGAGACCTAAAGAAAGAGGCACTGGTTATGTGAAAAATTAGGGTAAGCATATTCTAGGCAGAGAGAATGACTGATGTAGAGACCCCAAAGTGGAAAAAGGAGTCAGGTGTCGGAAGAAGCAAAAGAAGACCAACATGGCTAACAATTGCCTTCATGTTTGAAAATGCACTAGACTAAGTCCAAAAGGGGATCTAGTCTAGTCTGGAATGTTTAAGAATGAGTTCTGGTCTCATGGATCTCTGAACCCATCATTATGCTGAACTTACCTGGAAACCCAGGTTTTATATTCTTAAAAGGCCTTGATTTTGGTTGGATTTTGGTTACCTCCATAGCCTTGAATTTATTTATTTATTTATTTTTAAAGATTTTATTTATTTAACACAGAGAGAGAGAGATCACAAGCAGGCAGAGAGAGGAGGAAGCAGGCTTCCTGCTGAGCAGAGGGCTGGATGTGGGGCTTGATCCCAGGACCTGAGATCATGACCCGAGCTGAAGGCAGAGGTTCCAACCCACTGAGCCACCCAGGCACCCCAGCCTTGAATTTCTGAGCAGCCATTTCTGTCTTTCCTCCCCAGAAGGAGAAGAATGAAATAAAAACCATTTCCTAAAGTAATTTTGCCACAAGATCTATTTATAATGCTCATTAGTACCCCCAGGGTTTCTAGTACAGGACCCCAGCCATTAGAGGAGCTCAGTGTTTGTTATGGTGATAAAAGCTTTGATGCTTAATTAGATAATTTTAGACCAGCAGTCTAAATGGTGTACTCTTAGCTGTTGGTGACTGTTTTTGTCTTTTACAGATGAAAAATGATAGGATAAAAGTGTCCCTCTCCATGAAAGTCGTCAACCAAGGGACTGGGAAAGACCTCGACCCTAACAACGTTATCATTGAGTAGGTAAAAGTTTTGAAAAGGCTACAGTCCTACTTCTCAAACCATCAAATACTGTAGTGAATCAGGCTGACCTAGGAACTCTACATTTATAGTCTGTGATATTGATGACTTCTGTAGCTCTTGTGATCCTTGGAAATTGATAACATCATACTGCATAGAGTTCTAAGATTGGATGCTAACATGCAAAGCATAGAAATGCCCCATCAGTGGTTTTGTTACCTTCCCCTTATTCTTTGTCTGCCCTTTAACCAGTTAGCCAGCAAGCACTCCTGAAGCTTCTGCTCCTTGTTTCTCTAAGTATGGAGGCTCAAAAAAGGTAAAGACCATGTAGAAGAGTAGGGTAATCAAGAAGCAATTCCAGTGGGGTTTAATATATCTTGGGATAACTGTGTTCTGAATATGACATCTTACTTTCATTGGCTCTTCCTACCTTTCATTTAGGAATGGAAGATTTGCTATCCATATAGGCTGGTGATATAAGGAATTTGCTATCTGTCTCACAGGCTTTCTCTGATGTATGCCGGTGATTTCTGATCAGGAGTTCATAGCGCTCTAAGGTTCCATGAAGGGTTTCTGAACTGTTTCCAGTGTTTCAGAAAGCAAACCAAAATCATGCATTTACCTTCAGGTTAACCAAGACTTTATGGTATTGCTTTTGTTGTTAAAATATCACATTGTTTATCTCATGCTAATCAGGTGCTCTCAGTGACAATTACGTTATCAATTAATTTATTTTATTTATTTGTGACTTTTTTTGAAAGATTTTATTTAGGGGTGCTTGGATGGCTCAGTTGTTAAGCGTTTGCCTTTGGCTGAGATCATGAGATCAAGCCCCATGTCGGGCTCTCAGCTCTGTGGGAAGCCTGCTTCTCCCTCTCCAACTCCCCCTGCTTATGTTCCCTCTTTCTCTGTTAAAAAAAAAAAAAAAAAAAAAAAAGATTTTATTTATTTCTGAGAGAGAGAGAAAACATGAGAGGAGGGAGAAGGGGACAGAGAGAGAAGCAGACTCCCCTGAAGCAGGAATCATGACCTGAGCTAAAGGCAGACACTTAACTGAGCCACTCAATTGCCCCAGTTATTGATTAATTAAAAAAAAAAAAAGAAAAAAGAAAAATAAATGTTTGAGTGGGATCTTGGTGTGTTAAAGTTGGGAAACCCTTATATTTATAGTTCTAAGCAAAATCACTGTGGATACAAAGTAATTTTACCTAAAAGGGAGGGAATTGATATTTATTGGATATATACTCCGTGCCAGGCATTATGCAAGACGCACATTTGTGCGTCTGATTCTCTTAAGAACCTCCACTGTGGGTATTATCTCCATTTTACTTTATAGTCTTAGTTTCTTTCTTTCCTTTCTTTTCCTTCCTTTTTTCTTTTTTTAAAAGATTTTAAAAAATTTTTTTGACAGAGCACAAGCAGGGGGAGCAACAGACATAGGGAGAAGCAGACTCCCCACTGAGCAGGGATCCCAATGCAGGGCTGGATCCCAGGACCCTGGGATCATGACCTCAGCCAAAGGCAGACATTTAACTGACTGAGCCACCCAGCCCCCCCCCCCCTTTTCATTTTTGGGCACTTGGATGGCTCAGTTGATCAAGCATCTGACTCTGATTCAGGTCAGGTCATGATCTCAGGGTCCTCAGATTGAGCCTTTTGTTGGACTTCCTACTCAGGAAGTTGTCTGCTTGTTTCCCTTTGCCTCTGCCTCTCCCCAAGTGTGCACTCTTTCTCTTTCTTGCTTTCTCTTTCTAAAATAAGTAAATAAATCTTAAAAAAACAAAAAAAAAAGAAAGATTTTATTTTTAAGCAATCTGCACACCCAGTTGTAGGGCTTAAGCCCACAATTCCAAGATCAAAAGTTACATGCTCCACTGATGTGCCAGCCAGACGTTCTTATATTCCTAGTTTCTATCTTAATTTCCTTGTGGTTAATGACAAATTATAGTAGGTCAAGGACCTGAACTAGGACACAGAAGCTAGGGCCCTTTTTACCACATGATGCTTCTAGCTGTTGCATATGACTTTTGAGTTTTTCCATATTTCTGTAGTTTCATCTCTAAATATTGACATGTTTGTAAGTCTGATTATTGACAAAACACCTTTCATAGTAGAAAATGTTTTGTAACTCAGAGCTCAGTAATTTTATTTAAGTCTGGCATCTGATTACATTATAATAAATTGCTTCTGTTCCAAAGAATTCTGTCCTATATACAGACTCATTAAAAAGGAATGGAATTTCCCAAAGTCACTCTTGCAGGGGTAAAATGTGAAACAAGTAAGATGAAAGGGCTACCTCTCTGTCTCAGAACAAGGGTAGAGAAGGGAAGGGGCTCTCTGGTTTTGTGCTGTACAGGTTTCTATGTATAGGCTATTTCTAGTAATAACCGAGTGGCCAAACAGAAGCATTTGTTTTAAAGTATTTCTAGAGCTGCAACCAGGAAAGAAACATGATATAGTGGAATGATGTTGAGAGTTTTTAGAGTTAGACATAAATCAGAAAGAGTCCTAGTTCTGCTGCAAACTAATATATGACCTTGAGCAGACTCCTCTTCTCCGACCCTCAACTTCTTACTATCAGATAGAGGGGATGATGCCTGTGTCTCAGAAATGATGGAATGATTTAAATACAGGCTTATTTGTAAAGAGCCAGATTAATGTCTAGTCTATAGTAGAAACTCAGTATATGATAGCTACTTTAGTTACTATTTTTAAAAGATCTCTGTTCTTCTGTGATTATCATAACTTTTCTTTTGAAAGAATATATAAGGCCTAGGAGAACAGGGGACATAGCTCTTTCTTATCTCCCAGAGTGCCTGATGTGTAGTGATTATTAGTTAATGCTTTCATTTACTCATTTATTCAACAAGTATTTTTTAGGTTCATATTCTATATTAGGTACAATGGCCATACCGGGTTTTCTGCCTAAGGGCCTTACTGCCTAGTGCAATGAGATAATTATGCAGGTCACTTTAATAAAAGGCAAATGTAATAAATGCCAAAAGAGTAGGTTAAAGAAAGGGTTTTAGGAATTAGCTTGAAGATGATGAATTGATTTCAGGCCCCGATGGCTGGAAGAGAGGTGGAATTTGAGCTAGTTCTAGAAGAACGGATAAAATTTTGTCAGGCAGCAGGGGAAGGAATGGTATTCCTGAAAGAAGAAATGATTTAAGGAAAGGCATGGGGCAGGAAAGCACAAGGCACATTTAGGAGTCTTGTTTAAGAAAAGAAGAGGATACAGTCAAGTACTAAAATGTAAGGCTTGAAAGGTATGTTGGGTCAGATTGTGGAGAGCTTTGACTTTAACTATCAGTCAAAGAGCATTAGTTTTTTTGTTTTGTTTTGTTTTAAGATTTTACTTATTTATTTGAGAGACAGAAATCACAAGTAGGCAGAGAGGCAGGCAGAGAGAGAGGGGAAGCAGGCTCTCTGCTCAGCAGAGAGTTCAATCCCAGGACCCTGAGATCATGACCTGAGCCAAAGGCAGAGGCTTAACCCACTGAGCCACCCAGGTGCCCCAAATAGCATTAATTTTTTTAAAGCCCTGGAGCTTTCTGCTCAGGTCATAATCTCAAGGTCCTGGGATCAAGCCCCACACTGGACTCCCTGTTCAGCAGGGAGTCTGCTTTTCCCTCTTCTCCCTGCTTGTGCTCTCTCTTGCTATCTCTGCCTCTTTCTAAAATAAATTAAAAAATATATATTAAAAAAATTTTTTTAAGCCTTTTAGGGGGAGAGGCTGCTGATCATTATAATCTCTCCTTGTACCCCATTCTCTGATCTCACCCTGTTTTGGTCAGTGGCTTAGTGCTATCTCCAGCCTCCCACATTTCCATCAGTATCTAACTTTCATTTTTCCATCAGTATCTAACTATCTTACATTTTATCCCCCGAGTGTGAGAGTGTTAAAGGCAATCTGTAAATGGAAAGGGGGAAAGGCAGTTTCCAGGTAGGTTTAGCCAGCATAGCATAGTCTTTTAGAAGAGTGTGGTTCACCATTATAATTATCATATAATTATATATGATATATATAATCATATAATTATTATATGTCTCCTTCTGCTTCTAGACTGTAAGCTCCTTGTGAAAGACTGTATTCTGCCTTTTTGACACTCATCATTGGCACTGGTGCTTGCCACTTAATAGTTGAACAAAAGAAAGGTTAATTCAGTTGTGTGCCTTGCTTAGAGGGACTGGAGGAGGAAACTTGCTACTATGTAGCTGCAAAGTAGCCAGGCCTAAACCAGCATGGCAGTGAGCACAGAAAAGGGAGGAAGGCAAGTGATTCATTTGTTGAGTTGAGTATTGGATAGGAGTTATGATTTGGCTTGTCATATGTTAGAAACCCCATAATATTGGAATTGATTATAATAAGGGTTTGTTTAAGCTGTGACTCATAGCCACTTGAAACTCAGCTCCACAGATAAGGATATCTGAATGCCATGGAGTTTGTGACTTGCTCAACTTATGTCCCCAAGATCCTGCCCTGGTTTTTAATTAATTAATTTATTTAAAAGGATGTTACTTATTTATTTTAGGGAGGGAGAGAGTGAATGCACAAAGGGGAGGGAGAAGCAGACTTCCTGCTGAGCAGGGAGCCCAATATGAGACTCGATCCCAAGACTGAGACCATAACACAAGCCAAAGGCAGACACTTAATGCATTGAGCCACCCAGGCATCCTTTCTCTACCCTTTTTTTAAAAATTATTTTATTGTGATGAGAACACCTAACATGAGATCTACCCTCTTAACAAATTTTTAAGTGTACAGCATAGTATTGTTGACTAGGTACAATGTTTATAGCAGAGCTCTAAAATTTACTTCTTATTTAACTGGAACTTTATGCCTGTTGATAAGTAACTCCCGTTTCCCTCTGTACCCTCACTCCCCCACCCCCACCTTGGTTTTTCTAACTCAAGCTTTATTCTTTGAAATGACCCTCTCCCATGACCATACCAGAGTGTTGACCTCTGTCCTTTGAATAAGATTATGCTAGGGCAAAACCTGGGAATTGGAGCAGACATTTTCTTTTTCTTTTCTTTTTTTTTTTTAAAGATTATTTATTTATTTATTTGACAAAGATCACTAGTAGGCAGAGAGGTATGGGGGGAAGCAGGCTCCCTGCTGAGCAGAGAGCCTGATGTGGGGCTCCATCCTGGGACCCTGAGATCATGACCTGAGCCAAAGGCAGAGGTTTTAACCCTCTGAGCCACCCAGATGCCCCGCTTGAGCAGACATTCTCCAAAACTTAAATCGTGCTTGTTTACACTGCCCACTGGATAGCCACTAAGTTACATATGGTTACATATGGTTATTTAAATGTAAATGAAAATTAAATAAAATTTAATCCAATTCTTCAGTTACACTAACCACATTTTAAATGCTCAGTAGCCACAGATCAAAATATTAGTCAATAGTACAGACATAAATTTATAGAACTTGTCCATCATGGCATTCTGTTGGACATTGGTATGCTAGATGGAATGTGTACTGCCCAGGTACAGAAAAAGATAAGACATAGACTTTATTTTTTTAAAGATATATTTACTTATTTGAGAGAGAGAGCCTGAACACAGGGAGGGGCAGAGGGAGAGGAACAACGAGAATCTCAGGCAGACTCAGTGCTGAGCTTAGAGCCCAGCATGAGGCTTGATCCCACGACCCCAGGATCGTGACCTGAGCCAAAATCAAGAGTCAGATGCTTAGCCAACTGGGCCACCCAGGCACCCCAAACATCGTCTTTTTTTTTTTTTTTAAGATTTAATTTATTTATTTAACAGACAGAGATCACAAGTAGGCAGAGAGGCAGGAAGAGAGAGTGGGGGGAAGCAGGCTCCCTGCCAAGCAGAGAGCCCAATGCGGGGCTTGATCCCAGGAACCTGGGATCATGACCTGAGCCGAAGGCAGAGACTTAACCCACTGAGCCACCTAGGCGCCCCAAACATAGTCTTTATCTTTGATGGTATCTTTCATGGTACAAAGGTTGAGCCAAAATATAAGCAAATCTAACAAAACGACCAGATGTTGTGGGAACACAAAAGAGTAATTAACCCTGCCTCTGGTGGTAGGGAACATTTTAGCGAACATGTGGTGTGTAAGCTGAACTGAAGAAGGACCAGGACGGAATATGGCGTATCCTGGTCTTTCTGTTTCCTCTCCAGAGCCAGTGTATTAGCTAAAATGCATCAGGTGGGTAGTTTTGTCCTGTTCTGATGCTGTCATCCTGTGTTTCTCTGGGTAATGCAGCTTTTTTGGCAAAATATTTCTGGTTGTGCTGGACTCTATAGTCTTGGTGAATAGTTGGAAAAGCTTAGGTGAAGTCAAAGTTCAAAGTTAAAGAGGTTCAGGGTAAGGAAAAATATTTGGAGGCAAGAGCACAGAATTTTTTTTTAAGATTTATTTCTTTGAGAGAGAGAGAGAGAGCATGAATGGAGGGAGGGGCAGAGGCAGAGAGAATATCAAGCAGAATCCCTGCTGAGTGCAGAGCCCGATGCGGGGCTTGATCCCATGACCCCAGGATTGAGATTTTTTTTTTTTTTAAAGATTTTATTTATTTATTTGACAGAGAGAAAGATCACAAGTAGGCAGAGAGGCAGGCAGAGAAAGAGGGGGAAGCAGGCTCCCCGCCGAGCAGAGAGCCCAACGCGAGGCTCGATCCCAGGACCCTGAAATCATGACCTGAGCCGAAGGCAGCGGCTTAACCCACTGAGCCACCCAGGCGCCCCCAGGATTGAGATTTGAGCTGAAACCAAGAGTTGGATACTCAGTCAGGTGCCCCAGGAACATAGAGATTTCAACAAATATTTTTAAGTTTTACTTTATTTTATTTAATTTTTAAAAATGCTTTTATTAATTTGTTTGGCAGAAAGAAAGAGAGAGCGCAGAGAGAGCGCACGCACAAACAGGGAGAGTAGCAGGCAAAGGGAGAACCGGGCTCCTTGCTGAGCAGGGAGTCCATGTGGGTCCGGTCCCAGGACTCTGGGATCATGATCTGAGCCAAAGGCAGACACTTAACGACTGAGCCCCCTAGGCGTCCCTCAGCAAACATTTACTGATGCTGTTGCTTGCCAAGCTTTGGGCTAAGGTGTAAGGAAACAAAATAAGTAAGATACTGCAGAAAGGGCTCACAATCTAGAGAAGAAACATTAATGTATCAGGCAATAAAGGGCTAGGACTTTATTTAGGCAATATATGCTAGGACTGCAGTGTAGATAGACTACAGTTTGAGTTTGAAAAAAAGAGTGATCCAGAGTGACATTCTTCTGTCAAACATTTCTGAGTACCTACTCTCTGCGGGTACCATGTGTTATGGTAAAGGTCAAAGAGAGACATCTGGGGTGTGTAGGCTCTGCTGCAGGCAGGAGTGTAATTGGTAAACATTATAGAAAGCTGGCTGGCAGTGCTTGCTACCTCTGATGCCCTACAACCCAGTATAGTGTTCCACTCCTACTGGGAACGAGGCATTTCCCAACAGAAATGGGTATCTATATCTGTCACCGAAAGATGGGCTAGAAAGTTCATAGAAGAAGTATTGTTCATAGTAGAAGCTACTCAGATACCCATCAACAGCAGAATACTTTATGGCAATGAGAATCAGTAATCTACAGCTGCACACAGCAATATGGATAGATCTCACAAATGAGTGAAAGAAGCCAGACACAGAAGGGTCCATACTGTATGATTCCACTTACACAATTTTCAAAATCTGATACAATTGATCTATGCTCTTAGAAACAAGCATAGTGATTAACTTTGGAGGGGCCTTGGAGGTGCTGGCAATGTTCTGTTTCCTTATTGGAGTGAGGGTTTCCTGGGTATGTCAAATTGTGAAAACCAATCAAGCTGTATGCTTATAAACACTTTGTGCCTATATTATACTTTAGTAGTAAATGTAGAATTTTTAAGAAATGATAGAGGAATGTGAACAAAGAGATGAATTCTGGCTGAGGTCCTCAGGAGACAACTTGATAGAAGGAGAGGTGGTGACTAAGCTGAGCTTTGAAATGTTTGGGGGTGGTGAGGTGGGAGGAAAGAGGGGAAGCAGCATTTCGGAGAGAGGGAATTATGAGCAAGGGCATTGAACCATCTGGAGACGGTCAACTAGTCCTCTTTGGCTAGCAAATCTCATGCAAGTAAAGTTGGGGCTGGAGAAGCAGGTTAGAGACAGATCATGGAAGGCCTCAAGTACCACAGTAAAGGTCTTTTAAACTTGGGGTTGACTGTGTCAGGGTTACTGGGGGCTTAGCGAGGTAATTATATCTTCATCCTCTGTGCATTGGTGAGCTGAAGGCATCTCATTCATAATTATTAATTCAGAGCCTGTCCAGAATTAAAAAAAATATCTGTTTCATGTTGTTGCTTTCCCCGCTTGTCTCCCCATGCAGGACGCTTTTCCTTCTTCTCCCTTCTGCCTGCCAAGGACAGAACAAAAACTCAGCCTACAGCATTACCTTCTAGTATCTCTGGCCCCATCTCTTAAGAAGGCCAACAGTCCGTATCCTTTTCGTTACAGGCAAGAAGAGAGGCGGCGGCGGTCCTTCCAGGATTACACTGGGCAGAAGATCACCCTCGAGGCTGTCCTGAACACCACCTGCAAGAAGTGTGGCTGTAAAGGTAAGGTGAAGCCTCTGCCGGGCCAGTCCTTCCTCCTTGTGATGGACCTTCACTAGGTGGGGGAGGTCGCCTGTTTTGGGTGTGGCTCACCCTGCTTTTTAGTCAGTGATGGCCTCACCTGCTTGTGCTGTTAATCCTCCTAGACTCTTACCAGAGTTCATGCCCTTTCTGTGTCCTCTTCTGAATGCTGGCCCTGCTGGATACTCTGCTGTCCACCTCACCCCCACCTGTGGTTGATGCCCTGTGTGGGCAAGATCCCCATGTACTGCAACCGAAGCGGGGAGAGTGTTGGATTATGGTTAGCACTGTAAATTTTTATCTCCAAGGACCATTACTATTCTGCAGCAAAAATGAAGTGATTTGGAAATATATTGCCCAAGGATCCAAGTCAGACCTTTTCTTGTTCTTCCTTGTTTCTTTAACTTAAGACTTCTGAATACAGTCTCCTTTTAGTACTAAAGAACACAGGCTAGCTGCTCGCTCAGGTTTCTTCTGGTCCTGCTCAGGTGATTGAGAGCGCTCTCAGTCTGACTTCCCTCGTCAGACCTATCCTGAGAGGGATTGCCAGCGTCTCATTTTCAGAGTGACCTCAATTTGTCACCCCTTCTCCCTTGCCTTATATTTACCTGGCTTTCTTGATTTTTCTACACCACTTGGTAGCGGATTTGTGCCCTGATTGGTGTGGGAGTTAAGCCCCTACTTACCATTAATGTAGAGGGAGGAAGGAAAAAAGAAAAATGGAAAGAATACCTCCTCAGGGGAATTGTGTAATCATCCCAGATATTTGAAAAACTATGCTGTATTCCCCTTCCAGGCACCATCTAGCTTCTGGATCCAGAGTCACAAAGCAGTTTACGCATAGCTTTTTGATGATCTCTTGGGATCATCTTTGCCCCTGAAATAGGGTCTACACAGGCTTGGATAAAATCAGCTCTGTAGTAGCTGTTAAACGGCCGCTTGATAGCACTGAAGGTTCAGGGAGGGTGGGTCCTCTTACCTTCAGCTTATGTCCAACCAGGTGTTACATGAGGCAGAGAAGAATAATGAGAGATGGAATTTGTCTTAGTTAGCAAAGGTCAGGCCCTAGGTGGTTGGTTTTGGTGCAGCAGGAACAGCATTGAACAGGGAGGCATGAGACCTGGAGTAAGTTTGAGCTCTGCTGCTCTTTTTGTGACCTTGAGCTACTTCTCTACTCCGGGTCTTTATATCTGCACACGCAGAGCTGGATTTGATGATCTCTAAGGCCCTTGCCAAACCTGACAGTCTGAGTGTTGAGTGCCCCAGGTGACTGCCTGTCTCTCAATGTGTTAGTTTGGATGTGAATGCCACCTTCCTGCCAGCTGCCTAAGAGCTCTCTTCCTGTAGGGCTTGGCCTGCCACTCGGCTCCCTCTGCTAAGCATTCTGCTCTCTGGAGCAGCCTTTCAATGTCGGGAATAAGTTCCAAGCAGATCTTTAAAAATTACTAAGCCCCATTGCTAATGAAAGGCAGCACAAGTCTGCTTCCTCTGCCATTTCCAAAGCAGTGCCAGTGTCTCCCACAGCTCTAGGACCAGCTGCTGGTCTGGCTCTGGTTGAGTGGGCAATGCCATCTTGAGGTGACAGAAAATCTGCTCGGAATCCAGCAGCTGCTCTGAATGAACTCAGTAATACTTCTTCAACCAACCAGCCCCTTTCAGGAGCCTCGAGGGAAGCTCCACCTGCCAAGAGGAGAGGCTGCTTCTCCCCTCCCTACGTTTTCTACCTCTCTTCTGCAGGCCACTTCGCAAAGGATTGTTTTATGCAACCAGGAGGGACCAAATATTCTCTGATACCTGATGAGGAAGAGGAGAAGGAAGAGGCAAAGTCAGCAGACTTTGAGAAGCCTGACCCCACGAGGAATTCTTCTAGAAAAAGAAAGAAGGTGAGTGCTGTCTTGCTTTTATTTATCATATTTTTTAGGGTTTTAAAATAAAAATGTACTTTTTGCAGAAATTTTAGAAGTCTTGAAAAACATAAAGAATATTAGGATCTCCTGTAATCTTTCCAACCAAAGAGGCTTACAGTATGTTTGGTACATTCCAATCTTTTTACTTGGTAATGATGATAGATAGCTACATCTACATTTAAACACAAAATTATGGTTGTACTAGGTCTAGTTTATATTATACTTTTTTCATTATATGTATCAAAATAATTTTCCAATATCTTTAAGTGTTTAAAAACTTGATTTAAGAACAACATACAGTATTCTACCCTATGACTGTATGATGGTTTATTTAATAATTTTTCTATTGTTGGATCTTTTTATTACTTCCACCCAAAGTCTTTGGCCATATCTCTTACTGTTTTCTTTGGATAAATGCCCAAGTAAGATTACTGAGTTAGGGCTTTAAGGCTCTTGATACATTTTATCAAATTGTCTTTCCAGAAAGTACTTCTCTGTGCCCAGTGGTGGATAAGAGTGCCTGTCTCACAGAGTTCTGTCTCCTGTATACTGATTACAGCAGAACAGTTCATAAAACAGACATTATTATGGTGCTGAAAAAGACAGGGCATTTGTTGCATGCCAGCCAGAGAGGGAACGGAAAAAAACTGTGCTGTAGTTTGGTCAGGAAATAGTTGTTCTCATATTGTGTATTATCTTTCTAATTGTGTCCAGCTATTGGGTTTTTGTTTCATTTTGTTTTTTTAAAAGCTTCAGCAATTTTTTGTTGAGTGGTCTTTTTGTTCCAGGTAGTGCAACCCTAGGAATAAAAAAACTATGATCAGGTCCTTGTCCTCAATGGGCATTCCCTACAAATTAAGCATTACTTCATTTTATAGGAGAGGAAAAGGCCCTTTATACCATTTTAAGAACTAGCTAAGTGTATGAATAATAGTTTCTTGATCTGTATATTCTCTCCCTGGTGATCACATCCCTCATAAGACTTTTTTTTTTTTTTTTTAAAGACTTTATTTTTTTTTTTTAAAGATTTTATTTATTATTTATTTGACACAGAGAGATCACAAGTAGGCAGAGAGGCAGGCAGAGAGAGAGAGGAGGAAGCAGGCTCCCTGCTGAGCAGAGAGCCCGATGCGGGACTCGATCCCAGGACCCCGAGATCATGACCTGAGCCGAAGGCAGCGGCTTAACCCACTGAGCCACCCAGGCGCCCCCTCATAAGACTTTAACTGCCTTGATGGCTCCCACATCCCTAACTAGTATCCCACAGGTACCTCAGACTTTGGCTTAGAGTCCCTCAGACCCAGGTTTTAGGCCCTCTGTGTTATAGACCACCTATGTAACTTTGGGCCTTCCTTAATTTTCAAAGGAGGATTGTTGTGGTCTTTGATGACATTGTTCCTTGTGAGGGCATGCCCAGCTCCCAAAGATACATAGAAAACACTGACAAGTTAAGTGCTTAATTAATGTTGGCTGTCATGACTACCATTCTGTCTTCTTCAGCCCTCCTCCCTACACACACACACACACACCCCACACACACACCCACTATAAAAACAACACCATCCTTCTATCTTGTTATTACTTGTTTCTGTCCTTCTATCTTGTATTACTTATTTTAATGACAGTAATAACCTGCCGGAAGGAAACCAGCATGTCATTTGTTTTCCTCTCCTTTCCATCCCGTATCTGTTCAGTCACTGAGTCCTGTTAATAGCACTAAGTATTCTTTTCTCCTCCTTCCCATTCCTTCTACCGTGTGCTGCACTCTCTCCTGTCTCTCACTCACAGACTATTGAACTAGCCGAGGGACATTTTATTTGCCTTTCACCTCTTAGTTCCAAGTTCCCAGGAGTTGGGTCTAGGCATCTGATTTTTTTTTTTTTTTAAAGCATCTTTATCTCACTGCTTGATTCTCTTCATTATTATGACTTTTTTGCTCTCTACTTTAACTCTGAATGTTGGGGTGCTCCAAAGCTGTCTTGTTACTCTCTTCTGTTCTCTGACCACCTCCTCTCTGGGTAATCTCATCCTGTCCTATGGTTTTGAATACTACTTGCATGGTAATAATACCCAGATTAAGTATTTGTGTCATTATTTTTATCCAAATCTGTAATTCCATCCCTGACTTTCTTTGGCACTTCAGATTTAGAACTCTGTCTGCCTACTTGACATCTTCATCTTATTGTCAAGTTTGCATCAGGCTTAACACACCCTACAGCTCTTTAATTTTTCTATCCAAAGCTGCTCCTTCCACATTTTTGCCTTCCACATTTTGCCCTATCTCAGTGAATAGATCACCATTCTCTGAGTTGCTCAAGCCAAAATCTATAGGCTTTGCATTTAAATTGTTTTCTTTAAATTGTGGTAAAATATCCATAACATAAATTTTACCATCTTAACCACTTAAAATTTTTCTAAGTTTTATTTATTTAAGTAATCTCTACAACCAACATGGGGCTCAAACTCACGGCCCCAGGATCAAGAGTCATGTGCTCTTCCAACAGAGCCAGCCAGGTGCCTCCCCTTACCCTTTCTTTCTTTATCTCTCTCCCTCCCTCTCTCTCTCTCTCTCTCTTTCTTTCTCTCACAGAGAGAGAGAGATCACAAGTAAGCAGAGAGGCAGGCAGAGAGGAGGAAGCAGGCTCCCTGCTGAGCAGAGAGCCCGAGGGGAGGCTTGATTCCAGGACCCTGAAATCATGACCTGAGCCAAAGGCAGAGGCTTAACCCACTGAGCCACCCAGGTACCCACCCACTCTTATTTTTAAAGATTTATTTATTTTATTTTAGAGAGAGAGCATGTGCACATGTGTGCATGTGTGGGAGGGGCAGAGGAAGAAAAGTCTCAAGCAGACTCTCTGCTGAGCTAGGAGCTCTATGCAGGGGCTTGATCTCACCGCCCTTCCCTTCGGTGGTGACCTGAGCTAAAATCGAGTCAATACTTAACCGACTGAGCCACCCAGGCATCCACCATCTTAACCATTTTTTTAAAAAGATTTATTTATTTATCTTAGAGAGTGAGTGGAAGGAGCTAAGAGAGAGAATTGCAGCCCAGAGACCCACATGGGGCTTAATCTCACGGCTCTGAGATCACGACCTGAACGGAAACCAAGAGTTGGCACTCAACTGACTGCACCACCCAGGCACCCATAACTTTTTTACATGTGCAGTTCTTTGGCATTAAGTAAATTCACATTGTTGTGTGGTCATAACCATCGTCTACCTCCAGAACTCTTCGTTTTGCAAAACTGAAACTGTGCCCATTAAACACTGACTCCTCATTCTTTCTCCCTGGCACCTGGGAACCACCATTCTACCATCAAGTGAGAAGAAGAGGTGAACATGCAAAAGAACACAGGCCTTTATTTGGGATCTCAGAATTGCAATTAGTAGATCACAGATTTGTGTCACTCATTTACGGAAAGCCAAGGGTTTTTCTGAGAGAGAAGGAAAGACGTAATTACATGGTGTAGCTGAAGAAGAGAAGAACAGACCCTGCTAGTTTGGTGCTGACCAGCTGAGCCACTTCTCATGCCTGTCTTCTTGATTATTTTACCAGTGCTATCAAGTGGAACTGTCACTGGCATGTCATAATTACCTTCCCTGTCCTCATGTGATCAAATACCAGTCGGTCTGTTAGAGTGTTACGAGCAGCTGCTTATATAGCAATTGCTGCTTCTGTCCCCGTTCAAGAGCCCATCAATTTGGAAAGGAAAATAGAGCTTAAAAATGGAGTCTCTTATGTCCAGAAATTTTAGACAATTCCACATGACTTTCTGTCTATGATTTAGGTAGACAGAGATACCTAGGTATCTCCTATAAGTGGAATAACACAGTATTTATCTTCTTTTTTTTTTTTTTTTTTTTTAAGATTTTACTTATTTGTCAGAGAGGTAGAGCACAAGCAGGGGGAGCAGCAGGCAGAGAGAGAAGCAGGTTCCCCACTGAGCAAGGATCTGGACCCTGGGATCATGACCCAAGCTGAAGGCAGACACTTAACCAGCTGAGCTACCAGGCATCCCAGTATTGGTTTTTTTTTTTATGACTGGCTTATTTGACTTAGTAAACTATCCTGAGGATATATAGCATGGGTCATTTTCCTTCCCTTTTAAGACTAAATAGTATTTCATTATGTGTACACACTACAGTTTGCTTATCCTTTCATTTGTTGTTGGCCGTTGTGTTGCTCCCACCTTTTGGCTATTGTGAATAATGTTGCTATGAACATAGTTGGGTCAAATATTTCTTCAAGACCTGCTTTCAGTTCCTTTGGGTATATACCGGGAATTGGAGTTTCAGGATTATGTGGTAATTTTGTTCTGACTTAATTTTTCTTTTTCTTTTTTTGAGGAACCACTGCACTGTGTTTCACAGTGACTGCATCATTCCTACCAGTAGTGCACAGGATTCCATTAGGGAGTAGTGTTTGTTAATTGTCATTTAGGTAAAAGTAGGTGATGGTGTTGTTCAGTTGTTCAGTTCTATGTCTTTCTCATTTTTAAAAAAATTTCCAAGAGAGCATTATTAAGATATCCAGTCACACCATGTGTCTTCCTATATAAAACCCTTCAGTGATTTTCCACAGTACTTAAAATAAAATCCAAACTGCCTCCTGTGAAAACAAACTGTCTAAACCTACCAGCTACTGCTTTTAGTAGGCAGTAAATTATATTTAGCCAAAGCATTGTTTTTTTTTTTTAAATATATTTATTTTTATAGTTACCTTCCACTTAAAGCATGGGATTCAGGCTTTCTATTTATAGTTGTTGTTACAAAGTTTCCCTTTTAGTAAAGCATTTTTCTTTTTTCTTAAAGTGGAAATAAATCAGATGTTAAGAACAACTTTAAAGGGTGGGGAGCCTGGGTGGCTCAGTGGGTTAAAGCCTCTGCTTTCAGCTCAGGTCATGATCCCAGGGTCCTGGGATTGAGCCCCACATCGGGCTCTCTGCTTAGCAGGGAGACTGCTTCCCTTCCTCTCTCTCTGCCAGCCTCTCTGCCTACTTGTGATCTCTCTCTCTGTCAAATTAAAAAAAAAATAAAAATTTAAGGGGTACCTGAGTGGCTTGGTCAGTTAAGCATGCAACTCTTGATTTCAGCTCAGGTCATTGTCTCAGGGTTGTGGGATTGAGCCACGAGTTGGGCTCCTCACTCAGTAGAGACCGAGATTCTCTCTCTTCCTCTCCGCCCCCACCCCCATGTGTGGTCTCTTTTTCTCTCTCCCCCTCAAAACAAATTCATAAATCTTTTTTTTTTTTTTTTAAAGATTTTATTTATTTATCAGAGAGAGAGAGAGAGCGAGCACAGGCAGACAGAGGCAGAGGGAGAAGCAGGCTCCCTGCCGAGCAAGGAGCCCGATACGGGACTCGATCCCAGGATGCTGGGATCATGACCTGAGCTGAAGGCAGCTGCTTAACCAACTGAGCCACCCAGGTGTCCCCAAATTCATAAATCTTAAAAAAAAATTTTAAAGTAAAAAATAAGCAGTTTGTAAACACATGGAGTAAAAACTGTGGCCGTGGGGCGCCTGGGTGGCTTAGTGGGTTAAAGCCTCTGCCTTCGGTTCAGGTCATGATCTCAGGGTCCTGGGATGGAGCCCTGCATCAGGCTCTCTGCTCAGCGGGAGCCTGCTTCCTCCACTCTCTCTCTCTGCCTGCCTGTCTGCCTACTTGTGATCTCTGTCTAATAAATAAATAAAATCTTTTAAAAAAATTTAAAAAATTGTGGCAATATTATAGGAATGGCACTTGGAAAACACTGATTTTGAGCAGTGGGGATACTATTTTAGTTTGGTACTATTCTCCTATATTCCAAAGAAATAGAAATTTATAAACCCTACCTACTTCAGGCACTGCCTTCTAGAGGCAAATCTTCAGCATTGCCAGACTTAGCTCAGCTCCCTCACAGAGGCAACAACCTCAGACCCTTACTGCTGGCAAGATTGCTTATTTTTGAACACAGGACTTAGACATACCTTTATTTTTCATGCTGGTGTTCCTAGAGCCTTTTTCATAGAGGTCTGAGGACTGATTTAAAGAGGGAAAAGAGACGTTTCCACTATTTATAACCTCATTATTGAAATGTACAGCAAAAGAGAGGCAACCCATAACCTCACTACTTTACCAGGGTCTATACTGCTGGGGCACGTTTTTTCCACCAACTGTTTTCAGATGCACATTTTACCTAGATATCGTAAAGATGTATATACTGTTTTGTTTCCTCCCTTTTTACCTTGTCATGAGCATCTTTCCATGTTTGCCACACGGTCTTGTAGTGCTCATTTGCAGTGCGATCTAGTATCACATCAGGTGGATGTGGAGGGATTAGGGGCGGCAGTGGAGAGTGGCACTTCAGAACCTGGGCTGTGAGACACATTGCCTGTGTTCTGATCTCAGCCACCTCCTCACTGGGGATCTTAGTGTAATCACTAGCTTCTCTGAATCTGTTTCCCTGTTTGTAAAATGGGAGTGATAAGCATCTACTTCGTAAGGTTGTTAGGATGAGGTGATGCATGTGAAACTCTGAGCACCGCGGTGGGATACACCACAGCCCGGCACCTGTAAGCTATGAGTGGCTGATGCTTAAAAACGGGCTTTGTGGTTAGAGACTGGGTAAGTAGACACTAGATTCAAGTAGTTCATTATATATTCTAGATACCAATCCTTAATTAGATGTGTGACTTCCTGCAAATACTTTCTTCCATTCTGTGACTTGTCAATCTGTTGAATTGTCTTAATCTGTTGATAGTGTCCTGTTTTTATTCCAGATTTACATTTTTATTTTTAATTTTATTTTTAGATTTTATTTATTTATTCATGAGAGAGAGAGGCAGAGGGAGAGACCCCCCCCCCTCCCCAGTGTGGGACTCGATCCCAGGAACCCTAAGATCATGACCTGAGCCAAAGGCAGACACTTAACCCTCTGAGCCACTCACCTGCCCCTGGATTTACATTTTTAAAAAACACACCTAAAGCTTACCATATTAGCCACTTTTAAGTGTATGGCTTTTCACGGTGGTGTGAAGTACATTCTTGTAATCATGTGGGTGTGTGTGTGTGTTTTTAAGATTTTATTTATTTGACAGAGATCACAGGTAGGCAGAGAGGCAGGCAGAGAGAGAGAGAGGAAGGGAAGTAGGCTCCCTGCTGAGCAGAGGACCCAGTGTGGGGCTCCATCCCAGGGCCTGGGATCACGACCTTAGCCGAGGGCAGAGGCTTTAACACACTGAGCCACCCAGGCATCCCTGTAATCATGTGTTTTGATGCACAAAAATTTTAATCTTGTTGAAGTCCAACTTACCAACTTTTTCCTTTTGTTTCCCATAATTTTGGTGTCATACTCAAGAAACCATTGTTAAATCCTGTCATGAAGCTTCCCCCCTCTGTTTTCTTCTAAGACTTTTATAGTTTTAACTTCTGTATTTAGGTCTTTGACCCATTTTAAGGTTTTTTTTTCGTATATGGTGTGACTCCAACTTTTTTGGGGGGGGTGGGGGGGGCATGTGGATCTTTCCAGTTTTCCCAGCACCAGTTTTTCAAAAGAACTGTCCTTTCCATACTGACTGGTTTTCGCATCATTGTTAAAAATCACTTAACCATATATGTAAGGTTTTAGTTCTGGCTGACTACTCTGTTCCATTGGTCTGCTCATCTCTCTGTATGCTCTGCCGCACTATTTTGATTACTCTAACTTTGTAGGAAGTTTTGGAATTGGGAAAGGTCAGTCCCCTAACTTTGTTCTTCTTTTTCAAGATTATTTTAACTGTTTGTGGTCCCTTGAGATTCCAGATGAAGTTTAGGATGGATTTTTTGATTTTTACAAAAAATATTATTGGGATTTTGATAGGGTTGCATCAGATCTGTAGATTGCTTTGTGTGGTATTGGGATATTAACCATATTAAGTCTCCCAGTCCACGAATGTGGATATTTTTCTATTTATTTGTGTTATCCTTAATTTCTTTCAGCAGCATTTTGCAGTGTTCTGTGTACAAGTCTTTTTGCCTCCTTGGTGAAGTTTATTCTTTTTTAATGCTATTGTCAGTGAATTGTTCTCTTTATTTCCTATTTGGATTGCGCATTGTTAATGTATAGAAAGAAATACACAAACACACACACACAAATATATGTATACATACAAATATAGTTGTATATACACATATATGCAAATATGTGGATATATATAGTTAATGTATAGAAATGCAACTGATTTTGGGGTGTTGATTTTGTATCCTACAACTTTGCTGAATTCACTTAGTAGTTCTAACAATTGTTTTATGAAATCTTTAGGATTTTCTGCATTTAAGATCATGTCTGCAAACAGGTGATTTGACTTTTTAATAGAGCTGGGTATTTAACAGCTATTCTGTTTATATATCTGTTTCAAGGATTGTTCTTTCTCTTTCAGCCTTTTAGTGAGTAAACAATATATGTCAGATTCCTAAAGCGGAATATTTCACTTCTGTTGGTCTTTGGTTAAGTTGGTTTGCACTGCTTAATACATATGGTACAATGAGTTATTGCTTTGTTTCTAAAGCTGCTTTGAAATATGTATTTCATTTCACCAAAACAGTTATTAAGGATCTGCTAGGTATGAGGCTCTTATATGAACTGCTTAGTCAACCTGTTATCTTACCCCCCATCACTCTTCACTTAGTAGAGGAATGGTCTGATGAACCATGGCAGTAATAATCGTCATACTTTATTACTTATTATTATTATTTTCTAAAGTGTCTTTGTGTATTTGAACTTCTCATGCGTTGTCTTTGATTAAAAAGTGATCTAGGGAGTTGAAATGTTTAAAAGTTCCTCCTTGATCCCCTCTACCCCCCCCCCGCCCCGTTTCTACCAGGGTTTCATCTAGCATCATTGTCTTTTCACCTTAGTGTTAATCCCTTCATGAGCTTTGATGCCTTGTATTTGTTTAGTGCTGATGGTTTGTAAAATATCTTCATGTTTTTTATTTTGTTTTATCTTTATACACCCCAATGAAGTAGCCAGACTAGGTGTTACTGTTCCATTTTACATATTAGGAAAATGGAAAGGAATGTCTCACCCGAAGCTACACAACTACCAGAGATAGATTCAAAATAAGAACCCAGACCTTCAGATTGCTAGCCCTGTGTTCCTTTTTTCTCTACTGCACTTCAGCCATTATCTCACAGTGCCTCAGTTATTTACTCAACAGATGTTTATTGAGTACTTGAGCATGTCTGTTGTGCACTGGTAGGTGCTTGACTTATCAGGACTCACAAGGTCAGTTTTACTCTGTCGCCAGCTACTCTTAGCGACCGTTTGATATTATCTGTTAATCTATTTCTTTTTCCCCTATGGTTCTATTTCTGTTCACAACAATAAATCAAGATTCTAGGCCTCCTATCTGTTTCCTTTTACCCTCTAAATCTTTTTTTTTTTTTTTTTGATAATTTTTAAAACTTCCGTAAGTAATCTCTAAGACCAATGTTGGACTCAAACTCATGACTCTGAGATCAAGAGGTGCATGCTCCTCTGACTGAGCCAGACAGGGACCCCTACCTTTTAAATCTTTGACTTCAATAGGAGATTGACTTTCCTTACCAGAGGAAACTCCTACTGGAAATGGATGTTTTGGGTTTGTGAGAGTGGCAGATTCAGACACCTGTTCTAGCACTGGTTGGCTCTGGGAACCACATGTGGAACTGAGTAGGTTCATCTGAGGGGAAATGCCTTCAGCAGTCCATGTTGCCAAATAAATTAATGGGTAGCAAGCGTGCCCAGTGTGTGGAAGCCTATGTGATGGGCAAGTCCCATGAATTAAAGGTTGTATACAACACCTACACTCAAGCAACTAAAAGCATAAGTAGAAAGATGAGCACCCAGGGTGTTTCTGGGGGCAGAGGACAGACACCCACTCCAAGGGTTTTATTGGATCACATAGAAATCCAGCAACAGGAAATCAAGTGTGGTTGGGCCACTCAGAACTGGAACCAGAAAGTCAGAAATGGGCAATTGAGTTCTCACTTCTGCTTCTTTACTAGACTGCTTCACTGTCCCACTTTTTTTTTTTTGCTGTCTGGTGAAGAGAATATCTAAGGTAAAGGAGAAGGAGTAGGCATGTTGGGAAACCAGGAAATGGCCCCAGATAAAGAAAGGATGTCACATGTTCCACATAATGCCTAGCACTGCATTACCAGCTACCTTTGAATAGGCAGCGTCCACAAGCTCTGCTATCTGTAGCTCCTTAGTTCCTTCACTCAGTGAGACCTGCCCTCAGTTGGGAGAGTAACAGAGGCTGAGTCCTGTTGCTGCTGGAAGGTAATAATGAAGGGAACAGGGGTAGGAGCATGGGATCCTTGTAGCCCTGAGGCTCCCACCTTTTTAAATCAAATATACACATAGTGAATGCACATGTTGTCCACATACCGAGTATGCATTGGTTTGGTCCTATATACCCATTCAGTACCATGACAATTTTTGTCCAAGTGTCTGAAAATTGTAAGTCATTTTTTGGGGCATAATTAGAACAAGAGGAAACTCTGTATTGAAAATGGAAATGGGCTATGAAGTGGGTGGCAAAACAGAAATAGAGGTTTTTGTAGTGAAGCCCTGGATGATCTTTCCATGAATCTTTTTGGCCTATACTTTGCAGGCTTCTTTCTTTCACTTATCATATGCCATCATAGATTTTTCTGAATCGGTGCTGTATAAGAAAGCATGTGCACTGAGGATCAGGCTGCCTACAATTATATTGAAATTTAGCTGCACTTGATCCAGAATATAATTTTCTTCTTCCGATGTTGCTACTGTATTTACTCTCTGCTCTACTATCTATAAAAGAACAGATCAAGGATTGTCATCCTTTGGCTGCATTACTGGATTTTCCCCCTTTTCCAGAGAACTTCTTCAGGCCTATTTGAGATAGAGAGGTTGCCAATCCTGGACCCATTCTGATAGAACACAAGGTTGTCCAGGGTGGTCTGTTCAAAAGCCTTATGTGATTCGCATTCTATGGAATAAAGTCCGAGTTCCTTGAAGATTCTTCACAATCCCAGCACCGTCTCTGACCAGTTCCTTCCCACACACAACTGTTCTTTAACCTCCTTTGTTAAAAGTGTCTATGTGCCAAACTCTGTTCTAGTCACTGCAGGTATAGTAGTGAACAAACAGGTAGAGCCCCTACCTTCATGGCACTTACACTCTAACGGGTCCCAATGAACTGGTAAACAAATACAAAATAAGACTAATATGCCAAGTAGTGGTAAGTGCTATGGAGAAAAATTAATTTGATGATGAAAGATAGGGAGTGCTGGAATGGGGGTAGTAGGGAGAGGCTACTCACCATCGTAGATAGAGTGGTGAGGGCAGTCCTTTCTCAGAGTGCCATCATTGGGTGGACGTTTGAAGAAAGACAAGAAGCAAGCTCCTCTGAGAAGTGGAAAGCGAGGTTTCACCAAGGGTAGTAGCCAGATGTTCAGAATGAGCTTGGTATCTTTCAGTAACAGTAAGGAGGTCAGAGTAGGCGGAGTGAAGTGAGGGAGAGGAGAGGAAGTTAGGGGAAACTGGATCATGGAGGGCCTTCTAGGAGAATATGAGGATTGCACCTGTCCTGTTAGAGGGAAATGGATGTCGTTAGAAGTCTGACCAGGGGGACAATGTGATCTGGCTTCCCTTTTAGGAGAATTAGTCTGGCTTCTGTGTGGAAACTGGGCAGTCAGAAGGCAAGGTGGAAGCAGCAGGCTAGTTGGTAGACAATATTAATAATTCCGGTAAGAGATGGTGGTGCTGGAGGTAGTGAGGAGTCAGCAAAGCTGACAGAATTTGTTGAGGGATTGGATGTAAGGTAGGAAAGAGAATAGTTGAGGATAACCCCACAAAGTTTTTGGACTGAGTAACTGGTAGTAAGGTAGGAAAGAGAACAATTGAGGATAACCCCACAGAGTTTTTGGACTGAATAACTGAAGATTTGCGTTGAGAGGAGAAGGGATGCAGAAGTAGGTGGGGGCGTGGGGAGCATTTGGGCTTTATTTTGAGGTTCTACCTATGAAGACCGGAGGGAAGCAGAGGTGGGGGGTGGGGTAGAGGGCCTGTCATATCCACGTGCACCTACCAAGGGAAGGCAGCTGGATGTGTAGTTTGGAGTTCAGAGGAGAGGCCCATGTAAGAGATAGAAATTTAGGAGTCAGTACATACAGATTGTATTTAAGTAAATATCTGAGGTCACCTGGAGAGTAAATACAGAGAGAGGGCAGGGCTTTGAGGACTTTTGAGTCCCAGCGTGTCCCAACTTTTAGAGTTAGGACTCCAACTGGAGGTGGGGACAGATGAGCAAAGGAGACTGAAACGGAACAGCCCGGGAAGTTAGCAGAGAAGTAAGAAGATGTGGTGGAAGTTAGGGAGGAGTGTGTTCTAAGGCAGATGGACTGTCAAGGTATGACTGATTAATCAAGTAAATGAGAACCAGGGATTTGGCCCTGTGGAGGTCATTGGTAACTTGGACAAGAACCGTTTCAGTAGCGATGGGGTGACAGTGTGGTTAAGGTTGTTCAGGAGGTTTTTTTCAATGGAAATTATTACGGCATATTTGTTTATTGGGGGGGGATGAATTGGTGAAGGAGGGGGAGATGATACAGGAGAGAGGGGATAATCCTTAGATCCAGGGTTTTGCATACAAGAGAAGGGATGGATCTGGTGCATAGTAAATAGCTACAGGATGTGGTTTGTCACTCCTGGTGGCTTGTCGCTCGTTGAAAGATATTTCAAGCATTTGCCTCTTTCTGACTTCCATCTAGCTGGAAGGCCCCAACTTCCTTCTTCCATCATTCCACCAGCCAAGACCATATTCATGCTTCAGAAGCATGACGCCTGCGTATCTTCCATGAAACCAACCTCAGATTCCTCAGACATGATGGCTTTTTCCCTTGTGTTTCAATGACATGGTTTTTATACTTTTCTTATGTTACTGTCATGAACTCCCTAGTATCTTAATTAGTTTTTATCTTTGATTAGATAATATGTTTCTTGAAGGCTTATTATCCCTGATTTCTGACCTTACTCAACTATTTTAAGAGAGATTAGTTAACAGATATTCCTGGCTCTTAAAAGGTACTCAATAAGTATTTGTTGAATGAATGTACTATATAGTTACAAGGAGTTACTCTTTCCCTGGTTTGATGAGGTTGGCTCAGGCTTGGAGGAAAGGGGTCAGGCTCCACTACTCAGTGGGTTAGTAGGTACTCTGAATTCTATTAAAAATTGGCATGTTCTCCTTATCTCCTAAGCAACACAGTATGCAACTGGTGCTCTCCAAAGTGCTTTGTAGGTAGTAAAATTAAATACATATTTGTGAGTTGATTGATAAGCCTTTTTCTTCTGGTCTTATCTTTTCCAAGTTATGGTAAACTAATTGCTGAATTACAGGTAAATTCTATCCAGGAATTGCACTCTATCTTACTTCCCAAAAGTTTACCCCAGTGAACTTCTCAGTTTGAGAATCAATCATTTCTCAAGAGTAATTCTTTTTTTTTTTAATTATTTTTATTAACATACAATGTATTATTTGCCCCAGGGGTACAGGTCTGTGAATCATCAGGTTTACACACTTCACAGCACTCACCATAGCACATACCCTCCCCAATGTACATATTAGGAGTAATTCTTAAGAACAGATAAAGAATAAATGCTTGCTTGGTTGATTTTGGGCCAAAATCAGAGCCTTTTGGTTGGGAGGTGCTAAGATAGTGCTGCCCATAATGCAGATGGGGCGAAGAGAACATCCACTTTGGGACCCAGCCTGAGTCAGATCCCGGTTCTGCCATGTGGGCAAGTCACCTTGTCTGTCATCCTCTCTGAACTTACCATTTTTTTTCCTGAAAATATAGGAATAATTATGTCCACTGAATGGATGTGTTGTGAAGGTTAGAGGAGGTTATGTGCAAAGTGCCCAGCTTAGCATCTGGAAAATTAGGTACTTTATAAATGTTTGTGTTATTTCCCTTTCTTAGTTTTTGTTTGTTTTTATCGTGCTGGGGTGCTGCTGACCTGTTGCAGAATGAGAGAAAATGGATGGGTCAGCTGCTGTCACCAGACATTGGCTTTTCCTGGAGAACAGTTCTGAGCAGTGGCTTCTTTCCCATGTCCCCTCCTGGCCTGTCTGCCAGTGGCTTATGCCCAGGGTCATTTTTTTACCCTTTATTTTCTGTTCCACTTCCCCCTTGGATGAAGTCAAGGGACCAGAAGCCAGTGTCACTTCTGGTACTCCATCTTCTCCCGTCTAGCCGCTGCAGTGATCGACGCCACCTGCTGGAGGACGACTAGATTTTCTTTGTTCAGAGATTGAGGTCTAGAAGACTAATACCCCTCAGCACTTTCCGTATTCTAGCGGGAGTCCACCTTACAGCCTGTGAATTCTTCTTCTTCTTTATTTTTTAAACACACACACACACACATATATTTATATATATATATATATATATATATATATTTATATATTTGACAGACAAAGATCACAAGTAGGCAGAGAGGCAGGCAGAGAGAGGGGAAGAAGCAGGCTCCCTGCTGAGCAGAGACCCTGATGCGGGGCTCGATCCCAGGACCCTGGGATCATGATCTGAGCTGAAAGCAGAGGCTTTAACCCACTGAGCCACCCAGGCGCCCCAGCCTGTGACTTCTTACAGCCTGCATTTTTGAGAGGGAGGAAAATGAAATAATGCCAGACTGAGTTAGAAAGCACAATGACCTTATCACCTGAGTGGTCACTTCACTTTACTTCTCTGAGTTATAGTTTTCTTATATGTAGAATGGGAATAATAATTCCTGAATTTTTGGCCTTACCAGATTCTTATTATAAGATAAAGGATGCAGAAAGCTTGAAAAATGCTCTTTGGACGTAAAAAAAAGTACTCCTACTGTCCTTCCTCATTTATTTATCCAGGGCAGGCCAGGCTTGGAGGCAAGGGGTGCCACACTCCACGTGTGCTTCACTTTCCCAGGACCCTGTCCTATCTCCGGGGCAGGATCTGGTGAGGCTCCCCAGGCCCTGTATCCCGTGATGGGCTTCCACGATCTTGTCATCCGGAAGGTGCAGTCCCATAAGCCAAACTAGTGATTTGCCAGTTCTCAACTGCCCCTAGCTGTGGTTCCTACTGCTTGGTAATGGGGGTCTGGGAAACTTTGGTCCCCTCTCTCTACTCCACTGGAGACATCAGGAAAGAATTCTGGTTAGGGTAATCTCCTCTCAACACTTTGATTCATTTGCTGTGGATACGTGGCTAGACTGTCAGAACATTCTGGGAGTTCTCTGAAATGACAGAATAATACTTACAGCTGCGGCATACTGCCTGCTGTGTATCAGGCACTTAGTGCCTGGTAATTGGTATTTATCTTGTTTAATCCTCACAGCATCCTTTGAACTAAGTATTTATTATTTGCAGTTTACTGAAAGGAAAACTGAGGTTCAAAAAAGCTAAGTGTCTGTTCCAAGTTACACAGCCATTAAGTGGCAGCTGGAATTTGAACTTTATTCTGTCTTATTCCAAAATCGTTGGCGCTGACCACTGTACTGTGAGGCCTGCCTCTGCTCTGTAGAGGGAGGGGCCGGTCATGTGCTTCCGAGGGAAGCTCAAGAGATTTCCAGTCATCCAGTCTGCGTGCAAACCCCTCCCTGTGTGATCTGGGGCAGGAGCTGGAGCTGTAGATACTCCCTCATTACCCCTTTACCACAGACAGGCAGCCTGGGTGCTGTTCTCCTCTCCATTTCACACTTGAGGAAAGTACGCCTCAGGAGATAAAGTGACTCGTCCTGAGTTACAGAAGAAGGATCGGAAGTGGCAGAGCCAGAACTTGAGGCTGGGTCTACCGCCTGCTTCGGTGTTCGTCCCTCCTTTCTCACGGCGGGCTCCTGAGGCACATGGCCATCTGCCAGGTTGGGAGCCTGTAGGGGGAGCAGGAGCTGCGCCTCTTCAGTACCCTCTCTCCGTTCTCTCTCAGTCTCTGCTTCTTAGAAACCTTCCTGAGGCAGTAGGAACATTTGAAATTCAAGGAAAAGGTTACATGTTGCTTAAAAACTGCTTGAAGCCCTGCACACAGAAGCCTGGGAATCTGCTGCCCATCTTTTGTGTGAGTTGGTGTTGCTACTTCGGCAGCACCCTGTGGTGCTTGTAGTCGGAGAAAGTTCTTTCTGGGCTTTTCTCTTCATCCTTATAATCTTCCAAGGTTGTTGTGTTGGAGATGATGCACACCAAGGGCAGCAGCTGGAGCCGTACTCATTGATGCAGCTGTTCTCCCTGGCAGCGGCCTCTGTTGGAAACCAGAGCAGGAGTCCAGGGCCCTGGAGCTCCCACCCAGTATGGGCCCCTGGGCATGTGAGGCACTGTCTCCAGGCAGACTGGGTGACCTCTAAGGACTAAATTCCTCCTCAGTATCCTGTGCTTTTTTTAAATAAAAGGATGCTTTTTTTTTTTTTTTTTAAACCTAACTGGACAGAATTACATGAAATAGAAAGTAAAAGACTATGTTCTTTCCCCCATTCATTCATTCCTGCGGTAACTTGTTGCCAGTGTCTTTTCCGTTGTTCTCTGTGCATTTTAAATATATACAGGTACATGTAAATGTATGTGTGTGTGTATATTTATTATATGCACACACTATATAATATGGTAAGCACCCCAGAATCTGGAATACATACTATATTATGACGTGGTCCTTTCACCCATTTGGGGCATTTTGTCTTATTAATACTTGGAAGACTTTATTCTTTTTAATTAGTGCTTTGTAATTTTTAAATTTTTATTTTTTTATATTTTATTTGTCAGAGAGAGTGAACACAAGCAGGGGGAAGGGCAGGCAGAGCAGGCAGAGGGAGAAGCAGGCTCCATGTTAAAGAAGGAGCCTAATGCTGGACTCAAACCAAGGACCTTGGGATCATGACCTTAGCTGAAGGCCGTCACTTAACTGATGAGCCACCCAGGTGTTCCTCCTTTATAATTTATTAAATGATCCCCTATTGATTATATGCCAAATGTATACATGCAACATTGCTTTTAAATTTTCTTTTCAGGAAAAGAAGAAGAAAAAACATAGAGACAGGAAGTCGTCTGACTCGGACAGCTCAGACTCTGAGAGTGACACAGGCAAGAGGGCAAGGCACACATCAAAAGATAGCAAGGCAGCAAAGAAGAAGAAGAAGAAGAAGAAGCACAAGAAAAAGCACAAAGAGTGAGAGTGGAAAGAGTAGAGGGGGTGGTTGAGAGGAGGAGGTACCAGGAGCCTCGGTGTCTTAAGCCCTGGCTCCCAGAAAGACTCAGTAGTGTTAGTACGACCTCCCACCCCACTGACTCCTCACCCACGGGAGATGGCTTCCCCTCGTGCAGCAGGCAGGTTTGGGAGTTAGATGTCAAAGCATCTGCCTGAATGACTTGTTAACTTATCATTCCTGGTCCCTTTGCAAGTGACCCCTGCAGCTCATCCATTCATTCACTTCAACTTCCTTTATTCGGCAGGAGGTCCTGTTACCCTCTCCAGCTGCCACTGCCAGAGCCAGATTCCTGCACAGGAGTCCAGGCTGCAGCCACAGGTACTGCTGTGGAGGCAAGTCTGGCTGTAGTTGGAACAGGGATGGGCCCCTCCCTGTTGGGTCTGCCCTGGGCTGACTGGTGAGTGATCCCTGCGGCATCTAACATGGGCCAAGGGAGACCAGCAGGATGAGGGAGAACATGGTAAGAAGTGGTGCTCACTTTTTCCATTCCCCCTAACGTGATTCTCCCATGCTACAAGTGACAGCCAGAAAACCGTTGTTTGCAGTGACTGAGCTTGTGTGTGACATTCTGCCAGACCACTGAACCAGACAGCTAAAGCCAAGTTCATTGCTTTACTTTGTATTTACTACTGTGTGAGTCACTTGGTTCCACTTCAGGTCTCTGCTTAAATTCCTGGCACTAAATGGAAGTGTTTTTGGTTTTAAACCTGCTGAATGTTCTTATTACTATAATCCCTCTTCCTGGTAATTTAGACTTACAAGTCACCAAGTCTGCATTAGTTGACAGAAAAACATTTAATATGTTACTTCAGACCTTGGAGAGAGGCCCAGCTGAGATATAGAGCCAGAGACACTGACAGGTCACAGCCTTCTTAGGAGATCACTTATAAGCCCTCTCTTCTGTAATGATTAGATGACCTCTTCTCCCAGAGCTGATTAGAGAACTGGTTAAGATTTGTAACCATGAATGGTCCAGGGCGCAGGCGGGAGCTTAGCTGTCATCTTGGCCAGTGGGCATTGGCTCCCACCACCAGGCACAAGCCTGCATGCATCCCGTGTCCTGACCCTGCATTCTGGAAAAACAGACCACAGCATCGCACAAAAAGTAACTTTCCAAACCCAGGGGCCCGCAGTGCAGAATGCGCCTGATCTGACAGTTTAGTAGCCAAGCCTAGGGAAGCCCTGCCACTGGTTCATTATTCCGGACTGGACTCACTCATGTGGCCTTGGGGAGGGACAGTGGAGAGCCCAGGTGTGGGAACAGCTGTTTTATGATGGAGTGGGTCAGGTGACCAACTACTACTGCCTCTGAGCCGGTCCATTTCGGTCTCATCCAGTGCTGCTTCTTCGTGACCTTCAGGCAGTTGTTCCTGCCTGTTCTCCAACACACAGGGAAACTGAGACTCCCAGAATCATGTCACCAAAGGCAAAAAGGCAGTCTGGTGACCTTGACTCTGCTTTATTGACCTTAGAGCACCCTCTGGATGCAGTTAAAAAAACAAACATACACAATGGGAGCCGGAAGTGGACCCAGGCTGGTGCCACCTGACCCCAGACGTATTTCCCCAACCCAACCAAGGTGGATTTATACAAAATGCCGGAGGAAAAAATGAGGCAATCTGGTGCTGAGTCCAGGGCTAGTCGACTGGCAGAGGAGCAGACAGTGAAGGAGTGGGCAGGTCATGCCTCTTTCTCGTAAGTACGAGTGCAAACTACATTTCCATGGGTGAGTGTCTGGAAGGAAAGACAGAGCCAGATTAGGGCAGGGGTGAGGGCACTGAAGGTACTGGGGCAGTCTCCATTCTGATGGGGAGAGCCTCTGCCTTCATCCCAAGAGTCTCCCTAGGATTCGCCACCTACTATGTGCCAGGTTCTTTTTTGTATTTTTTCCTAATACACCAAGCTTTTCATTTATTTAGGCACTTAATTCCTCTGCTAGAATTTTGGGGAAATGACCTGTGAGAGGGGAAGTGACTGGTCCCTGTCCCAGGCCATCGCTCTCTCTTGCACCATTCCTCTAGTGCCTCAGATGGTACCTGGCACATCGTAGACAAACAGGTGAGTAAGAATGTCCAGACTCTCTTGGAGAAGGACTGTCCTAGGCCACCAGTTCTCCATTCCTTCCCTGACAAGCCAGAGGCTTGAGCCACCATCGTCCATCCAGCCTCGCATCGCAGAGCCAGGCCCGTGGTTTCACCATAGTCCGGTTACCCAGTGAGTGTTTGGTCCCGCACAGCACATGCCCACCAAAGGCAGACACCTCTTCTTAACTCTGCAGGGACCCCTGCTCACCGTGATGCAAGAATGTAGGGAGCAGTGATAGCTGACCCAAGGTCTGCAGGGAAGACGCTGCTGGGGTGAAAACCTGAGGTCCTACAGTTAGGAAGCAGAGACCACGGGGCTGCTGCCTCTGCCCTGGATCTGGGGGTGTTCAGTCATGGCAACATTCTTCTAACAAAGTCCCCAAATTTGTCCTTAAACAGACTGATGGGCCAGCCTGATTGTCCCCTCCTAGGCTGTCAGGTACTTGCAGGCCAGGCATGCAAGACACTGGGAGGCAGTGGGGCTGGAATGAGGTGAAAGGGACTGCACTGTCATTGCCCCGCCATCACCAGTCTCTCCCTGCCCAGAGGCTTTCTATGTGGCAGCACAGTCCCAGAAGAAGAGGGTTTTAGGAGCCTAGGATCTAATTTGGCTCTTCTGCCTTTCCCGGGGTGGGGCAAGGTGGCAACACAGGAGGAGACTAAGGCTGTGGAGCACCTGAGCCCTCTGCCTCACCTCTAGGATGCTCTATGTTCTGCATCAGGGTCAGGGTCTCCGGCATCCCAGCAGCCCGCAAGGTTGGTGGTGTTAATGCCCATTTTACAATGGGAGCTGGAGAAGATGACTTGTCTGAAGTCATGTAGCCCATAAGCTGAGATGTGAAACTAGGCCTGTGTGAGGCCAAAGCTACCACACAGAATATTCCCACCTAATCCCACCCCAGCCCTGCCTCTACCCCCATTGATCCCATGGGGGAGACCCTGGCCTTCCCAACAGGCTTGACTAAAGGGACAGTAATGGTAAACAACTCCGGGAGGCTCCAAAGTTATCCATCTTACCAAGATAAGTTTCCCATCAACTAGCTCCCGCACAAGTGTTGTCTCTTGCCCGTCCCACTTCTGCACGTGGACAAGTTTGCCTCCATCCAGCGTCACGGTGGACTGTGGAGAGAGGTAGAGGCCTGAGCTGTGATCTGAGCCAAGAGTGCGGGACAAGATGGTGTCTGGTCACTGGGGCCACAGAGGACTCCGCCCTGTGCCCCAAAATGATGATGGTGCCAGGACCAAAGCTCAGGTGGCCTGCTTCCGGCATGGCCCCAAAGGCTGTCTTGTTCACCTCCAGCCTCTGCTCCACGATTGCCTGGTTGGGCCCTTCAGGTGTTGGTGAGTAGGCAGAGGCAGGCAATATGGTGAGCCAAACAGCCTGGCTCTGAGAAGTGCTGCTGGTCTTTAGAATGGACACTTATCCCATCCTCACACGACACCCACAGCCCTAGAGCCCCTAGGAGACAGGGGCATGTCTCCTACATCCCTGGGGAAGACTGGTGAGGAGTCCTGAGACTCTCCAGCCTAGTGGTGATCACACACAATGTCTAACAGACCTTGGGGTGGAAGGTATTGGAAAATAAGCTTCCCACTTTGTATTCCTATCTCTTCTTGCTCTACATCACGTGGCCCCTTCAGCTGACAAGTAGACAGCAACTGCCAGGTCCAGGGACTGGGTGCCCTTGGAGTGTTCCAAAGCCCTGGTCAGATGCCCACTTAGTCTTCTGGGCTCTGCCAGCCTACATCAGCTGGTTCTCATTTGGCAGCTTTCCCAGATCTCTTTTCTTTAGGAATTTGGGGGCTCTGGGTCAGGCTAGGGGACCCTGGCTGAGCAGGGTTGAGTACGAGAGTCTGAGAAGGCTGTGTTTATGTTTGGAGCAGCATGGGGAGTGGGTGTGCATTCTTGCTCCTACTTCACTTCTCATGCCCATCCCCCAAGCTTTTTGCCTACTTAGATTATGTTAAGCTTAGGCATCCCAGAGCATTATGGTTTATTAGGGTTCTTGTCCCTCAAAAAGGTGGGCTAGTCAAGGAAGCAGATGCATGTGATATGACAGCTACCTGTCTCCAAAGTAGAATGACATCTTTGGGCACCACCTCAGCTCTGCTGCCAGGTTCTCCACAAGGAGAACAGACCCTATCCTGTCTTTTCTGGGGCAGTTGTCAGGAAGCAGAAACAGCTGAGGGGCAAAGTGATAGGTTCTGCTGGAGGATACTGCTATAGGGACCCTCTTTAGAGGTCAAAATCCCTTTGTTCTGTCTCTGCCATGCCTGGCCCAGGGGCTGGGAGGCCTGAGGCAAGCAGCAAAGACAGCCATCACAGGGTGACAAGCCCTGAGACTGCTGGTACATGTCCCCTCTCTACTTGGGAGGAGAGGGGCCACAGCTTGGGAAGACGTACAAACACACCTTAGAGGATGCCCTATCCAGAACATAGCTTTTCCTGGCTGCAGGTTGGCAGAACTGGAAATAGTTCCTCAGGCTCACTGGCCAAGCCTGGGAGGTGGAGGTTGGAGAAAAGGAAACATCTTGAGCAGGTCTCCACCTCTTGTCCCTCGCTGCCTCCTTTGCTGGAGGCCAGAATGACCTGTTCACTCAGAGAAGAGCTCTGAATTCTCCTGGGCATTGTTCCTAAAGTACTTGAAATCACAGCCATGGCCACATAACTCTCCTGTCTGCAGACTGGAAAGAAACCCAGAGCTCTTGGATGCCATGCACAACATCATCCAGCTGGAGCTGGAGTGGACACTGAGGTCAGAAGAACATCCAGGCTCTGTGCCGCCAACTCCCATAGGCACCAGATACTCCTCAGGGAGGGAGGGAGGAAGCCCAAGGACAGGGCTAGCATGCTCCTAGCACCTGGGACATGCCTGCACTGCACAGGCTTTATGCCCCTTTTTCATTTCAATCCCCCCAAATCACCTGCCCCTCAAGGTACAGTAACAGGGTGCCAGGTCTCAAGGTCTCTCAATCCCCAGACTCTTATGACTCACCTTGACCTTCCTGTCATCTGCTGTTGTCTCATCGAACTCCACCCCTAGCTTGAAGCTGATCTCTGTGTTCTTGAAGGTGCTGTGTGTTTTTACGATGATAGTGTCCCCATTCATTTCGATGATTGTGGTAGGCTTGGTCATGCTGGCCACCTGCCTGGTAGCAAAACCCACACCTGAGGGCAGGGGGAAGATTATGAGCATGAGTCGAGGGGAAAGGCAGGGTACAACGACCTCAGGGAACAACTCTCAGGCCTGGATGTAGGGTAGAAGGAAAAGTACGAGAACTTTCAGAGACTCTGTTTTTTAAATTCAGTTTTCTTGTTAGCTCTGTGCAGCGAAGAGACCCTTGATTTCATGGGGCAGCTGAGAAGCCTAAGGGACAGCAAGTCACAGCAGATCTGAGATTAGGACGAGCTACTTTCTGAGTGGTAACAAATGAATGTGTTTTATCTCATTCAGCCCCTCGTTCTCCCTGAAGGCACGATGCTATTATGTCCACTCACAGATGCAAAGACCGAGAGTTCAAGCCCAGGCTCACAGGTCTGGAATTCAAACGCAGAACTGTTATGAAGAGCTCACGGAACTGCTCAGCTACAGTCTCCCAAGGCTGGAGCACAGGGCTCCCTTCAAGGGGACCTGAGCAGCTTTCCAGCCACGGGCTGAGGCAAGAAGAGAAATGTGGACCTTGCCTTCCAAAAGCCTGAGGGACAACAGGCCTTTTCCACCTTTGGAAGTTTTTGCCCTGAAACACACCAGTGCACTTGTCCCCTGTATATGGCAGAAGGGATTTTCAAGCCCTCTTCTCCATGACCTAGGGAGGACGTTGGCAGAAGGGAGAGTGTCTCAGTGTACAGGTTTAGGAGAGGCCCGAGTGCTAGTGCAATTAAGGACTTGAATCCAGGTATCCTGGCTTCTGGTTTAGGCCCTAGGGGGAGTCCCCCACTGACCACAGCACAACTTCCCCGAGTGTCCTGCAAGAGTGTGAAACAAAGAACTCCAGCAAAGCCTTAACCCCCTTAGGTTACAGCTTCCCCGAGAGGTGAATGCCAGATCTGGATATGAATCTAGGCTCCAAAATCTCTGGTTAGCCCCTGCTATCAGAGTGAGACAGGCTGACCCCAGTCCCCAGAAGAGAGCAGGGCCTTGTCACCATGCAAGGAACTCTGTTTGCTTCGGACCTACCCAGAGGTGTGGTGTGTTTGAGAAAGGGAACCACTGTGGAATGAGTAAGGGACTGAGCCAAGAGAAACTGAGACCAAAATGGGGCCGATTTTGGAGGCTCAGAAAGAGCTGGGTTCTACATAGAAAGGAAGTGGACGCTATTTACAGAGAGAGCTGAGGATGCTCTTTCCTCCCCCATGGACCTCTCTCATCCTTTCCATCTGTGTATGGAGAAAAGCAGGCTGGATGGATTCTCAGCCCTGTAGCCCAAATTTGCTCCTTATTTGGGGCAAAATAAGGGAACAAGTGTGGTAAGGATGTTGCAGCTCACTTCAGGGACACAGGTCTTGTTCAGCTGGAATGTCTGCTATGGGAGGCTTGGAAGGAGGGGCTAACTCTGGGCATCTCAACTTCCCAACAGCTGCCCAGGGCCCACTGCTGCAAGAGGGGCTACTTTCCTGGAGTCAGTGGGCATAGTACCCAGCAAACTATGGCAGGGCATGAGAACTCGGGCCCCAAGAACCAACACTTGTGATCCCTATTTCAGGAACGGGTTAGGAACAGAAGGGAGAGGTTGGTCCCCCCAACCCCCCAACCCCTGATTTGGGTAACTGCCAGAATCAGTCCCCCTTCCCTAGTAGGAAGGCATGGAATGTAGCTCAGCTGTGAACAATATTCTGGTTTCCTTGTCCCAACCCAGGAGACTAGGATAATCTCATAGCTGGGGATTTAAGAGAAAGGGTATCCACCTTCTCCATCTAAGCCCCTACTAGGAGGGAAAGAAGGGCGGAGGTCAATCATTAGGTAAGCAGTTCCTACCACTCCCACCCCCAGGGTCCGTAGTGGAAACTGTTGTGGGTTGCACATCTAGAAATCCAGGTTTTCATATCTGATGTGGGACTGATCTGACCAGTTTCTACTCTTTCTGGGTCTCAGTCTCCCCATCTGTCAGACTAGGCAAGGCATGGGGTATCGGTATCTCCAAGGACTTCAGATTTTAAGCACTCTGAATCTTTATTCTTCCCCATCTGAAGAATCACACCCTCCTAGACCGAAGACCCTCGCTGCATCTCACAGGTCTTGGCCTTGCTCCAGGACCGTGCTGCATCGGAAGTCCAGTGGTTTTCTCCACCAGACCCTTCCCCCAACAAGTGGCTGAGCCAGCAGGGGATGGGTCCTCTTGCCCCAGCCTACCACTAGGCTCACTGACGGTGATTAAAGCCTAATATCACATCACTGCAGGATAAGGTCAGAGACTCCATGACCAGGGAGAGAGCATTCTCCAGCAACCATGTTTCTCTAGTTCAACATGGAGGGGCAGGGGTTGTTGCTAACTGTGCAGGGCCCCTATCTCGCCTTTTCCTCATCCCATTCACCCCCTTGTGCCTCTCTCTTCCCATCTCCCTCCTCCTAGGAGTTTCCTCCTCTCTAAGCTTTGCCATAGTACACTCCCCATCTGCCCCGTTCCCTTTCCGTATTCACACTTTCCAGTCCCTAAACCACTCATATTCCTGCTTTTTCTCCTCCAGCTAGCCTCCCACCTTATGCGATAAATGCTCTCTTTTTACACAAACCCACCTCTTTCCAGACACTATGTATACCCCTCTTCCTGGAAAGCGCATCCGTGCCCCAACATCAACAGATACATCTTACCTCCCTACACCTCCCTATCTGGGAATCCCTCTAGCCCGGTTCAGACCAGAAAGTCCCCTTCCGATAAGCCCCCTTCCAACATGCGTGCCTTAGACCAGGCTGCCACCTGCTCCGCGTCCCCCTGTTCCCCAGCGCTGAGCAGGAGGGATGCAGCAGCCCTGCCGGCACTAGCGAGCGCTCGAACGCTGTGCACGGCTGCGCACGCGGCCAGGCCCTCTCCAGCCCAGCATCCCCGAGTTGCGCTCACCGAGTGACTTCATGTAGTCATCGAAATTCTTGCTGTCCACTAGCTTCCAGGTGCCTACGAAGGCGTCCACCATGGTGAGGCTGGGCTAGGCCGAACAAGGACAGAACAGGCGTGCAAGGACTCCGGGACCCACGGTTCCCAGCCCGCGCTGCCTCTTTAAATAGCCCTTGTATCACGTGGTGAGGCGTGGCCCACACCCCCAGCTCCCGAAATAGGAAGCCGGCGGCTGGCGCTCACACGCCAGGCGCAGGCTGCCCATCCCCCGACCCGCCGAGGGGGAGGGGGCAGCCAGTGGCGCCGGGCTCGCCCGCGTCAGCTCGGGTCTCTGGCCTCCGAGTCCCTGCCCGGCGCGGGCAGGACCTGCTCCCTTCCCTGGCCTAAAGGCGCTCTTCGCCATCTGAGAAGGAAGCAACTGGGGGCACAGTGCCCGCGAGGTGGGGTGCGCGCCACGGACATCTTCGTCCCCCACTGTATCCCCGAGTTTGGGGTTAGAGCAGAGATGAGAGATTAGAGGAGAAAGGAAACGCCCTTGGGCTGATGCCCACGCCGGGAAAGCTCTCGCCGACTCTTCGTGGCGCAGGCATCTTGGTCCTCCTTTTGCAGGTGAGGAGTCCTAGGCTCAGCGGGGAGCTAACAAGGTCGCAGGAAATAAGGCGAAGGTTCTTTGGAGCCCAGATTGCAAGCGGGTCTAGGTGGCCCTGGTAGCCGCACTCTCCCGCCACTTCCACTCGCCGGTTGCGGGAAGAGTCACCAGGGGCACCGTGGGCGGATGAGCCGATGAGCTGCCCCTGTGCCCTCCGCCTGTTCAGGGCGAGAGCGTGACCCACCCCGCCGTGCCCTGCGCACGTGCTCGCCCCTCCCTGTGGAATGTCGCCGGCGCGTCTTTCCGCCCTGCGGTGCTCCTCCCCGTCCACCTTGCCAGCGCTTCGGGCTCCTCTGACCTCCACGCGGGGCTATGAGCATTTCATCAGGTCATTTCCCCCCTCTCCTCCTTCAGAAATTCTGGCCGTCCAGCCAGCTCTTACAGGCCCCTGGGCAGCTCCCGACCTGCCGCCCTTCTCTGACCTCTGAACAAGCAAGCAGCTTGCACTTTCACAGAATGTCACTCACCTCCTTGAAAGAGACTCCTGTGTGGTTGACGCTTTACAAATCGCTTTTAATAGATCACCCTGTATTGGTATTTATTTCATGCTCAGGGCTTCAGGTACATTCTAGCGTTGAACTTTCAGAACAAAGTCCACGAAGAAGGTTTTATAATTACTCCTCTTTTATAGATGAGCGGGCTGAAGCTCGGAGGAGCCCATCCATTTCTTAATCTGGCGGTTATTAAAGCGGCCACTTTTTGCCAGGGCTTGGGCTAGGCTTTGGAGAGACAACCACGAATGAGACACACTTGCATCGCTCACTTGGGTGGACTGACACAAGACTAGTGTGGCTCTGAGGGGAGGCCTGTCCTGATCTAGCAATTCAGGGGAGACTTCCAAAGAAGTGAGCGGTAAGCGAATGTCTAACTAATAGGAGGCTCTGCCTAAGAGTGCGGTGCCCAACAGAACCTCAGCCAGGAGAGGTTCACGGGGGTCGCGATGGGGGTCAGCCTGCAGGAGCCACAGCACACTAGCCCCAGGGTCACATGAGTACAGTGTGGCCGACCCTCCTTCCTGGGCCTCTGTTTCTCCATGTGGAGGTGGAAAGCATCTGCCCCTACCTCTGTCTTTCTGGGAAGAAGCCAGGGAGGAAGAGCCCTCCCTTGCCCAAGGTCCTGGTTCTTTGGGGCAGGTCCACTTTCCAGAAGACAGGGGCCTATTTCTGCCAAAGCTGCAGGAACAGGCCTTAGGGCTGGGCATGGAGCCCTGGTGACCTCATTGCGGGAGCAGGTGCAGGGGAGGGTTGGGGGGAGAGGGGAATGGTTTCTAAGTCAAGGTCACAGCCTTTAGACACTGAACCTCCTCTGTCAGGGACTGTGTAGCTGGAGACCCAGGGGCCAGAGTTGTCTTCCTGTGTGGTCCTCACAATGCCGCCAGGGAGAGCTGGACTGGGGCAGGTAGATCTGTGTGTCAGTTCTGATTCCCAGGGGTACTCGCTGTGTGGCTCTGGCCAATTCACTTAAGCCACTTTGAGTCTCAGTTTCATCTTGAAAATGGAAGTAATGACAGTATTTACCCCTTAGAGGTATTTGGGGATCAAATGAGATAATGCATTTAAAATGCTGAGCATGGTGGACCTCGTGCTGGCTGCTGCTGCTGTTACTGTTCCTCTTACCCATGGACGGTGCAGGAGTCTCAGACCTGTTCTCAGCCCTGCCCCTCACCTGCGCCCCCCGCCCCCACCACTGCAGATTGCTTGGCTTCTCTAATCCTCACTTTTCTTACTTCCAAGACAAGATTAGAACCTGCAACAGCGGTGAGGAAGGGGCTGCAGAAATCTTTGGGATGGGTTAAGGTGGACACTGCCAGAAAGTCCTGTGACCTATCGCTAGGGCCCTGCCTCAGCTGAGCAGCATGGAGACCAAGCCCAGACCCACTAGCCTTGCTGCCCTACCACCGTCCCCGCACCAGGCCCAGACCTGGGTCACCAAAGTTGACTCCTAAGCCACACCCTATCTGCTTTCCACTGGGCTTTCGTTAGTGTCCCTCACAAGTGTGCACAGCTTCGCATCTCTCTCGTTACCTGCATCCTTCTTGCCCTGTTCTACTTACCGCCTTTGGGGAATGAGGGGCAAGGGGAGGGAGCATGAGCCCTTCCCTTTTCCTTCCTCTCTCTCTCTCTCTTTATTGCCCTTGGTAGATCCAGATGTGAACACAACATCTGGCAGGCAGCAGGACCAGTCCCTGCCAAGAGCAGCATCTCCCCAGCCCTCCCCCTGTGGTGATGTCACTGTTCTGTGTTTCCACGGCAACCACAGGCTGGGAAGATGGAGAAGAGGAGAGCTGAGTAACCATGAGAGAGCCAATGAGAGGGGCCAGCTGTACCGGGTGATCCATGGGGCCATGAGGCGGGGCGACGGGAGGGTGGGGAGGCCTACTCAGCATCTCCAGCTCTTCCCAGGACCCTCCCTGCCACCTGGATGCCTCCAATAGGGGATGTGCTGCTGGCCTGGGGAGAAATGTGGGAGGTAGAGGCCAACGAGGCTGAGCTGGAACCTCCACTGACCCAGGGACATAGAGACCCTCCCCCCAACCTCCGCTTTGGCCCTTCAGGGCCTAAGTCTGTGGATGCTGACTGCCCCCATCCCACTCCACCCCCAGTTCCTGCAACTGGGAATTTTTTTCTTTGAATGGTAATGGTGGTGTGGCTCTCTGCTGTGGAAATCAAGTTCTCAACCCTTTTCTCCACACCTTCCACTGCCTCCCCTCGGGCATGATGGGTTCAGAAGCAGCAACTTTGGAAAGAAGTCTGGTTCTACGTCTCAAACCGAGTGAGTCTCACTCCAGAGCCCCTAAAGCTAGAGAGGAGATTCCCTCACTCGTTCAGTCATTCATCTCTTCATTCAATATTCCATATACTCATTCATTCATTCATTCATTCATTCAATAATCCATATACTTACCAGCCACTTAGCTAGCTAGTCCCTTCCCCTTCCTCTCCTTTCCTCCCAAATGGAAAAAGGCCATCTACTCTCAGGGTTGGCGTGAAGATTAAAAGAGGTAACCTAACACACACAAATACTCAATGAAGGGTGAGTCCTTTCTCCCTCTGGGTGTCCCCAGGGCCGCTGTCCCAGAGATACACATGACCCAGCCAAGGCCCTATGAGACATTGAATCAATAGCAAAGTATCCAAGTCTATCTCTGTCTCCTCACTTCGGTCACGGAGTGCCTTTAGCGACCATAGAGAGGTTTCCACATCTCTCCCTTTCTCTCTCTTTAAATAATGCATCCATTTCACCCATCTTGGTTGAGTACCCCCTGTGCCCAGGCACTGTGCTGGGTGCAGTGGGGACCCAGAGGAGAGCCACAGCCCCCGCCCTCCCTGAGCTCACTGCGTAGGGGGATTGCAGCCACTGTGGCAGGAATGCAGTGTTCTTTCTGCCACTAGGAAATCACTTCCTCGTTCCCCAAGAGTTCTAGCTACTCCAAGGCTGAGGGAACAAATGATGGTTAAAGATAGGGATTTACTCAACATCAGTTTTGCTTCTGAGAAGCTGGTGCCCGTGGGGCGTGCTTCCTGGAAGGAGAACAATTGGGGAGGAGAGGGGCCAGCTCAGAGTGTCCGAGCAGGCTCCTCTGCTTTCCCAGAAACTGGCTGTCCTCCGTTTTAGCAGAGTAAAGGCCAAGCTCTTCCGCCTTGCTTCATCCGTTTCATTAGTCAAATTTATTACTGAAATCCTGTTCCAAGAATAGTGGCTGGCAGATAGTAGGTGTAAATGAATAAATAGTGAATGAAAGAATGAGTGAATGAACGAATGAATTAGTATATGGGATATTGGATGAATGAATGAATGAGTATATGGACTTTTGAATGAATACATGAATGAGGGAATGAGGGAATCTCTCTCCTCTCTAGCTTTAGGGGCTCTGGAATGAGACTCACTTGGTTTCTGGTCCTGGGCCTTACTTACAGACCAGCTCTTGACCTTGGGCAAGTCATTGCCTCTCTGATTCGGTGTTTCTTATCTGAAAAAGAGCACATCACAATTCCTGCCCATGGGCCTCCCAAGGACTCTGAGAAGATAAGGTAGGATAAGCTTGGGAATGCAGTCCGAAGACTCATTGTTTCTCTGCTCAGCCTCCCTCTGGGTAGGCGAGGTGCATGATCCTCCACAGCCCCCAGGCTCTGCACGCCACCCCCCTACCTCCCCTCCCCAGCCTCTGGACGCCCTCCACACTGCAGGCACTCTGCCCTTCTGTATCTCAAGCGGGTGCCTGTTTGGGTCTCATGTTCACCTGGAGTACTCTACCTCCTCAGCTGTTACTCCTTTAGTAACTCCTGCTCACTCTTGAGCTTAAGAAGCCCCATCCTTCCTATTAGAACCCTGACCCTATTTTCATGTGGTCCACTCAGCTCCAAGTCTGCCTTTCCTATTAACACCGGAAGCCCTGTGACGGCTGGGACCCAGTCGGTGTGGCCGTCTGCCATGTCCGCAGAGCCTAGTACAGGGCCTGGCACGGATCTGGGGAGCAGACACATAGTCTCTCCAGAGCAAAGAAAACCACTTGTCCTCGTCAGAGCACTCTGTTTGAAAATTCTGCCCCTGGCCCTCCTTTCCTATGACTCTTAACTTTTCTCCTGTTGAAGTATCTGTCTTCTATCCTCTTTTTCACTCCATCTCTAAGGATCATGAGACTGGGTCATGTCCAGTGGGGGTAGGGCTCCAAGTGCTCCCAAGTGAGAACTGCCTTTCTGGGCACATAGGTATAGCCAGAATCTCAACTGTAGCATGCGCTCTCTCTCTCTCTCTTTTTTTTAAATTAACATATAATGTACTATTTGTTTCAGGGGTACAGGTCTGTGAATCATCAGTCTTCCACAATTCACAGCACTCACCATAGCACATACCTTCCCCAATGTCCATCACCCAGCCAACCCATCTCTCCCTCGCCCCTCCCCTCCAGCAACCCTCAGCTTGTTTCCTGAGACCAAGAGTTTCTTAAGGTTGTCTCCCTCTCTGCTTTCTTCTTGTTTCATTTTTCCCTCCCTTTCCCTATTGTCCTCTGTCTTGTTTCTCAAATTCCTCAAATTGGTGAGATCATATGATAATTGTCTTTCTCTGATTGATTTATTTTGCTTAGCATAATACCTTCTAGTTCCATCCATGTTGTTGCATATGGCAAGATTTTGGGGTTTTTTGATGGCTGCGTAGTATTCCAGTGTATGTGTATACCACATCTTTATCCATTCATCTGTTGAGGGACATCTAGGCTCTTTCTGTAGTTTGGCTATTGTGGACATTGCTGCTATAAACCCGGGTGCACATGCCCCTTTGGATCATTACATTTGTATCTTTAGGGTAAATACCCAGTAGTATAGTATGATTGCTGGGTCATAGGGTAGCTCTATTTTCAACTTTTTGAGGAACCTCCGTACCGTTTTCCAGAGTGGTTGCACCAGCTTGCATTCCCACCAACAGTGTAGGAGGGTTCCCCTTTCTCCACATCCTCACCAACATCTGTCGTTTCCTGACTGGTTGATTTTAGCCATTCTGATTGGTGTGAGGTGGTATCTCATTGTGGTTTTAATTTGTATTTCCCAGGTACTGAGTGATGTGGAGCACTTTTTCATGTGTCTTTTGGCCATTTGGATGTCTTCTTTGCAGAAATGTCTGTTCATGTCTTCTGCCCATTTCTTGACTGGATTGTTCTTTGGGTGCTGAGTTTTATAAGTTCTTTATAGATTTTGGATACTAGCCCTCTATCTGATATGTCATTTGCAAAGATCTTCTCCCATTCTGTTGGTTGTCTTTTGGTTTTGTTGACTGTTTCCTTTGCTGTGCAAAAGCTTTTTATGTTGATGAAGTCCCAATTCTTCATTTTTGCCCTTGCTTCCCTTGCCTTTGGCGATGTTTCTAGGAAGAAGTTGTTGTGGCTGAGGTCAAAGAGGTTGCTGCCTGTGTTCTCCTCAAGGATTCTGGTAGATTCCTGTCTCACATTTAGGTATTTTATCCATTTAGAGTCTATTTTTGTGTATGTGTAAGGAAGTGGTCCAGTTTCATTCTTCTGCATGTGGCTGTCCAATTTTCCCAACACTATTTGTTGAAGAGACTATCTTTTTTCCACTGGAAATTCTTTCCTGCTTTGTCGAAGGTTACTTGGCCATAGAGTTGAGGATCCATTTCTGGGCTCTCTATTCTGTTCCATTGATCTACGTGTCTGTTTTTGTGCTAGTACCATACTGTCTTGATGATTACAGCTTTGTAATAGAGCCTGAAGTCTGGAATTGTGATGCTGCCAACCTTTGTTTTCCTTTTCAACATTCCTCTGGTTATTTGGGGTCTTTTCTGGTTCCATATAAATTTTCAGATTATTTGTTCCATTTCTTTGAAAAAGGTTGATGGTATTTTAATAGGGATTGCATTAAATATGTAGATTGCTCTAGGTAGCATAGACATTTTCACAATATTTTTTCTTCCAACCCATGAGCATGGAACATTTTTCCATTTCTTTGTGTCTTCCTGAATTTCTTTGAGTATTCTGTAGTTTTCTGAGTAAGGTTCTTTGCCTCTTTGCTTAGGTTTATTCCTAAATATCTTAGGTTTTGGGTGCAATTGTACATGGGATTGACTCCTTAATTTCTCTTTCTTCTGTCTTGCTGTTGATGTATAGAAATGCAACTTATTTCTGTGCTGATTTTATATCCTGACACTTCACTGAATTCCTGTTAGAATTCTAGCAGTTTTGGGGTAGAGTCTTTTGGGTTTTCCACATAAAGTATCATATCATCTGGAAAGAGTGAAAGTTTAACTTCTTTGCTGATTTCAGGTGCCTTTTATTTCTTTTTGTTGTCTGATTGCTGAGGCTAGGACTTCTAGTACTGTGTTGAATAGCAATGTGATAGTGGACAGCCCTGCCGTGTTCCTGACCTTAAGGGAAAAGCTCTCATCAACTGTAGGTCTCTCTGTTTTTAAGTTATTATTATTTGTAGTAATGTTTTTATTTTTATTTTTTTAAGTAAACTCTACCTCCAATGTGGGACTTGATCTCATAACCCCAAGATCAAGAGTTGCATGCTCTATGACTGAACCAGCCAGGTGCCCCTACCGTAGTTCTCTTTAGGGACAGCTTCATTCCCTGGAAATAATCAAACCAGATCCCAGCCTTGGGGCTGCCCCTGGCTCCTTCCCCAATGCTCCTCTGTCAGATGGAAAATTAACCTCTGCAAAACTACAAATAATATTAGATTAAAATAATTAAGAAGGGAAACACAATGCTTGTAAAACAGCACTTCACCCCACCCTGAGGTCGGGGGCGGGGGGGGGGGGGTGGTTCTTGTGCCACATGACCTGGCACCAAACAGATGGTTCAGTGGTCACTCCCCAGAGCACACTTCATTCAGGAACAGTTTGCTCAAGATTCTGGAAAGATTCAGACAGCTCCAGACCACCTGAGGAGCCTGGTGTGTGTGGACAGGTGCCCACTGTGTGTCCATAGGTGAGGAGAGCTGATTAGCAAGCCCTGGCAAGAGGCCTGGCAGAGAATGGATCTTGGACTCACGAGGCTGGGGTCAGGTGCTTTCCAGAAAGCAAGTATACACAGGCAAGTCTGTCAGCCTGGCTTTGGCTTCTTCTTCTTCTTCTTTTTTTTTTTTTTTTTGGACCTGGAATCGGGGTTCGCTGCAGCCAATGGGGGACAGCATCTTTGGGCTCTGCAGTAAACAAAGACACCAGATAAGAAAAGGAAGGAGTTACTGGGTGGACTTGGGGATGACCAGGACTGGAGCCTATGGTGAGAGAGTGGGGGATGGGAAAACCAAGAGATTAGAAGGATGGGGCTAGGGTCAGCGGGGTTTGATGGTGGAGGAACGATGGGATTGTTCAGTCCGGGGTAAGAAGAGTCCGGCATGGCATCAGGAGCCAAGGACTGGCTTATGCACGGTCACTCTCTCCACCTGATGAGTCATTGGATGAGCTGTCAGGAGCCAGGAGGAGGAGAAGGTGGAAAGACCACTGACAGGGCAGTTGGGAGACCTAACACCAGCTGTGTGAACTTGACCCGTCCATCTCTCCATGCCTGTTTCCTTTTCTGTGTATTGGAGATAGTAAGGTCTGCCTTGCGAGGCTAGAGGAACGAGATTGTGGGGGGTAGGAGGCTTCACGTGCTGTGCAGCATGGTGCAGGAAACGATCGCTGTCTTATGAAGTGCTGGCACTGGGTTCTGCAACTTGTGGCCTTTAACGCTTTTAACTCTGACAGTAACCCAGTGATTCAGGAACTTTCATTCCCATCCCCTGTTTGCAGATGAGAGCTAGGACTTGGGCCCAGGACCCTGGCCCTAGATCTTGTTCGTCCTACCACTATACCACACTGCCTTTCCCCAAGGCAGTCTTTGCCCTGTCTTGCTCTGTGACCTTGGGCCAGTCTCTTCCTTTCAGTGACCCCAGCTCCATGGCAGGGGGTTGGGCCAGATGAGCCCTTTAGTCCTTCAAGCTCTGGCACTTGGTGGTTTAGGAAGGGAACTTCCAAGTGGGGAAGAGGGTAAGGTAGGGCAAGAACCAGGAGAGGGCAGACTTTTCCAGCATCCCTGCTCCAATCCTGTCGCCTTCTCAGTGGGTAGGCTGGCAGGCTCCCCTTTGCCCTACAAGCTGTGGGGCCAAGGGAGCAGGTGATCCTCAGCCCTAGCCTGAAATACTCACTGGTCACTGAGGGTCACTGAACTCTAAGTGCCAGGACTGTCCACTAACAGGCAAGGCCCATCTGCCTTGGCTAGAGACCCCAGAGGTCAGTAGGGCTGCCTGAGTCATAGCCCTTGGTCTCCACCCCCCCCCCCAACCTCCTCACTGAGGGTCAGTCTATCTGGGGACCAGGCCTGGTTTGGACCCAGGGATGTGGCTATTTCTAGATGCCCTCCCTGTCTCCTTGGCCTGGGCCTCCAGCCAGCTCAGGACATGCACACCCATAGATTCTCTCTCTTCCCCTTTCTCTCATTGAACTTGATGGACGCTGGCTTGGTTCCTCGACCCGTGCTGGGTACCAACAACCAGCAGATGGCCCAAACTTGGTTCCCACTCTTACAGAGAGAGGGGAGAGGTGGACGTGTCTACAGATACTAATACAGAAGGCCTCTCATTGTCCCACATGCAGACTGCCCATGGACCCCTGAAGGCCAGAGGAGGGAGCCACCCACTCTGCCAGGATAGTGAGGAAAGGCTTCGCACAGGAGGTACCCCTTTGGACTGGGTCTTGAAGGTTACATAGGAGTCTGCCAGGTGTGGGGCGAGAAACTGGTGAGGCAGAGGAAGAAGAGACAGTTAAGGACGGATGAGCTTTTCCTGGTGACTGATCTGGAATGAAGGCAGAGGATAAAAATGCCAGGTGCTAAGATGGGAAGGTAGTTTCCTGTCAGCCAGAGAGGAAAAGGCCTTGCCTACCATCAAGGAGGCTGGCCTGTCTTCCAAAGGCCATGGAGAGTCATCGAGGCCTTGAGCAGGGGATTATGAGGACCTGACTCAGATTATGCTAAGAGTTCTCGGCTGTTGTGTGAAGACTGGACCGGACACTGGTCAGTTAGGAGGTTGTGGCAGCTGTCCCAGACTCTCCCCACGCCAGCAGCCAGCAGGTGGGGGGGGGGGTGGACACACCTCTCCTAATTAAAGGCATGACCGGGAAGCCAGACACATCTTCTCTCTTGGCCAGAAATTAGGCACAGGGCCACATCTAGCTGCAAGAAAGACAGGGAAACATGGTCATTACTCTGGCCGGCCTGCAAGTCTGGAAAAGGTGAGGATGGCCATCAGGGGATGGGAGGTCCCTGACACAGTGGTTACAAGTCTTTCTGAAAGCAGGTTTCCTGAGCTGAAATCCTGCCTTACCCCTTACCTGCTTCGTGGGCATGTTACGTACCCTCTCTGTGCCTCCGCCGCTGGCTTAAGTTAGTGTGCCAAGTCTTAGAGTAGAGTCTGGTACATAGTGAGGTCGAGCTGTCTTTAGGTTCTGAGAAAAGAGGATGTTCTGGGGACAGGTTCTGCCTGAGTCCCCTGGTGGAACCCAGATACTGAGGCCGATGTATGGCTGGGGCAGCTGGGACTACCCAGCCCTGCAGACTGGGCCAGGGGTCTGGTTTAGATGAGGCACAGGATGCTGGGACCAGGAGGTACTGGGAAAAGAAAGGTCGACTTTGGAGGGAATTCAAGAACAGATGGCCCAAGAAGAGATACCCCTTGGACTAAGAATTCGCAGAGACGGCCCAGCCGAGAGCTCCTCACAGGACAACAGGAGATGGTAGTTAGCTTGGGGACAAGGGCGCTCGAAGCAGGACTCAGATTGATTGCTGCTCTGTGGCCCCGGGCCTCCAGCCGCCATCACCCCACTCTAGGCCAGGGTCTTCCCACCCAGAAGTGGGGGATCCCTTATCCCTGCTTCCTGCCACATGGCTCTGGAGATTAGACTTTAGTCCTGGCTCTGAAATTGGGCTTCTGCAGGGCTGATTGGCCAGGAGGAGGGGTGGGTCTTGGAAGGTGACCGTGGGGACCCCTCCCAGGAAGGGGGAGCATTGTAGCCCCATCTTGCTGAGCCACTTGCCTGTCCTACCTTCTCCCTCCTTTGGCCTGTGCTCCTCTTCCCAGGCCCCTGGCTAGCCATAAAACAGGGTGGGACCAGAGAGCTAATGTGGGCAGGGCGGGGGTGGTGGGGGGTGGGTAGGGGCGGTGGTGGTGGCAAAGAGCCCAGAAGAGTTTGGGGGATGGACAGAGCAAGCTCGGGGGGGGGGGGGAGAGGGAATGATAAGATTGAGGGAAGATGTGAAGTCTAAAGTGAGGGGCGAGGTGTCTAGAGTTCGCCCGGGAGGGACCCCTTCTCATTCTCCCCACAGCGAGGCCCGGAGGGGGACCTTGCAGGCTCTGTGCCTTAGGCATTTCTCTGTCCCTTCACAGGGCAGCACCTAGGTGCCCCCCAGCAAACTCCAGACTGAGCAGCCTCAGGCCTACATGAAGCAGTGCCCCCAGGTCTCACTTAGGGGATGATGTGAAAGGGAGCCTTGGGGGGACAGAGATGCAGCTGGGCCCCAGGCGAGGCTCCCTCATCTCACCACCTTGCTCTGTGACCTGGGACAAATCACCTGCCCTCTGAGTAATAAGGGGGTGAGGGGCGGGCAGGCCAATGAGGTACTTTTACACCAGAAAGTCCAGTCTTCAAACAAACTTTTAGAGGATGTCCAGGAGATTAAAAAAAAAAAAAAATTTGAGAGGGAGCCTGTTGTACGGAGGGGAGCTGAGAGGGGCCTGGCCCCTGCCCATGTGGACCTGGCAGGGCCCGTGTGAAGAGTGTTGGGCAAATCCCCGGAGCAAATCCTGCTCTAGCTGCAGCCGGGGGGAGTGGTGGGGACTGGTGTTTAGCAGCTGGGCACACAGCAGGTTGCCCTTCTCTCCCTGGGAGCTGGCATCACCCACGAACCCACCTTGGGTCCCTGCGCTGGAGGGAGCGTCCCCAGAGAGAGCCCTCAGTTGCCAGGCTTGGAAGTGCTGAGGAGAGGAGAAATGAGGAGGAACCACGAGACTCAAGACTCGGGGTCAGGAAGCTTCTGGTGCCACCTGGCCAAGTGGTCTAGAGCAGCCTCTGTACCTGCCCGGGTCTCAGTTTCCCCATCTGTATGAGGAGGGATGAGAGCGATGATGTGGGTGTCATCAGACCTGTTCTCATTTGTAGCTGGAAGGAAGATGGGGGCCCGTGGAGACTTCAGAGGCAGTGATGGTGGTTGCAGCGTCCAAGGCGTGGAGGTGGGGTGGGGGGGCAGGGTTGGCAGGATGAGCTCAAACTCCGCCGCTGAGTTGGTGTGGGTTGTCCCCTCTCGGGGCTGCACTATCTCCATTGGTCTGAGTGGACCAGATACTCCCAGATCTAGGAGTCCCGGACTGGAGTCAGAGACTGGGAAGAGGTCTGGAACGGCCGCCCGGGCCAGGGTCCCATTGTGTGGAGTTAGGAGTAGTCATCACAGGGAGGGTGGGTACTGAGGGTAAGGTGGGATGCTAGTGCAGAGGGGAACTTAGGGGTTACAACTTCTTTGGTTTACAGATGGGGAAACTGAAGCCAAGAAGGGCAACCAGATGTCTGAAGTCCCAGAATGGGTTGGAGGCAGAGCTGGGGCCAGAAGCGGGTCTCGTGGCTACCTGTTTCAGCTTTGCCTCACAGGAAGCCCTGATTAGGAGGTGCAGGGACTAGCTTTGTCTGGGAAGTGGGAGACGGACACCTTCCTGACCCTGGGGGTGGGGGAGGGCAGAGATGTTTCCATGACACCAGCTGGAGATTGTGGTGCGCAGCGTGAACTCAGCCAAATGGATACCCCTTCCTCTCCTCTCCCTGCCCTCTCCCCAGGACTGGTGATTTTGTTATTCCCATCTTTCTGCAGGGGCAGGGCTAGGATGCTGTGGGGCATTCGGATTTTGCAGAGACAGTGGGGTGCTGGGGTGAAGGAGTGTGGTTAGGCTGGCGGATGTAGGGAGGACCTGAGGTTGGAGGCTTTCCCTGTGTCTTGGGTGGGGGTGGGGTAGCATTCTGGCCCCCAAGTCCAGAGGAGGACACACCCCAGACGTGCTTATGCAAGCACACACTTACATACATACACGTGGAACCTCATGTGCCCTCCCACACACCAGACACATATACACATATACCCTACCTGTGATTGCTTAGATAATTGGCGGGCCCACTGCAAAGTGAAAATAAGGGCCTCTTGTTAAGAAAAAAATCTAAGAGGGGCACCTGGGTGGGTCAGTGGGTTAAAGCCTCTGCCTTCGGCTCAGGTCATGATCCTAGGGTCTTGGGATCGAGCCCCACATTGGGCTCTCTGCTCAGCGGGGAGCCTGCTCCGCCCTGCCCCTCTGCCTGCCTCTCTGCCTATTTGTGATCTCTGTCTGTCAAATAAATAAATAAAATCTTTTTAAAAATAAATAAATAAATAAAATCTTTTTAAAAATAAAAAAAATCTTTTAAAAATTTTTTTAAATAAATAAAATCTTTTTAAAAAATCCCACTTTAAAAAAAAAGAAAAAGAAAAAAAGAATTTCAAGACGATGACAGCAGAGCCTTAAACCAAGAGCAGAGCCCTTCTGGGCAGAGGGTGTATCAGGGTACACATCCCTGAAGTTGGTCCCGTCCACAGCACATTCAAACCACTCCCTCAGGGACCCACAGTCCCACAGACATCTGGCCAGAGACACACTCACCCAGACAGACATTCGCACCCCAGACACACCACTGCCCCAGCCCCTGTGCTGCTAGAGACTTTCACTGAACCAGAGCCTGTCCCAGCTGGCCAGGTCCAGCCACCCCTAGGCCCTTACACTCATACCTTATCTGGGCTGCCTGCTCTCTCCTGCCCTTTACCCCACACAGCTCCTCCCCCTACACACACCGGCCTGTCTGCTGGCTTGGGAGTGGATGACAGAGAGGACGGTGCTCGCTCCTCCGGACACTCTGCGTGCCTGTCTGCAGGGGTGCAGCAGAGAGTAGAAGGCTAATAATAACCATATAATAATAATAATACTTAAGATATGAACCTTTGCCATGTGCCTGGCACTGTTCTGACACTATAAATACAAACTCATTCAGTTTTAACAACCATACGTGGTAGGGACAGTGATTTTTCTCCATTGGACAAATGAGGAAACTGAGGCACACTAGAATTGTCCCTTGTCTGACATCTCACTAGTAAGGAAGCCGGGATTTGAACCCAGGCCCATGGGCTCCAAAGAGCCTGTTGTGTCGGTTGTTGCCGTGGTTCTGTCTATACCAGGAGTGTGTCAGCCCTGGGGACACAGTGGTTCTGGGGCCCATCCCGGGGAGCTCAGGACCTCTTGTGAAATGAAGGAGAGATGTGATTATGCTGCAGCATCACCTTGACCGGGATCCACGGGCCACCCTGGGAGCCGAAGGATGGTCACCAGATTGCAGAAATAGAGAGGAGTGTCTTCTATTACATCTCAGTATTTAGAAGATGTCTTAGAGGGAGACCTACACCTGTGTTGCCTCTTTACAGACAAAAATGGTCAATTTATCTTAGAGAAAGAGACAGGGGAGGGAGAGAGAAAACCTAAAGCAGACCCCATGCTGAGCTTGGAGCCTCGACTTGGGGCTGGATCCCAGGACCCCGAGATCCGGACCTGAGCTGAAACCCAGAGTGGGAGGCTTAACCAACTGAGCCACCCAGGTGCCCCAGTGACGTAAGTAAGGCATTTTCAGTGACAGCAGGGTAGGCGGTAGGGGAGTGGACAGTGCACGGGGTGGCCTGTTATCCTGAGGACTTCCTCCCTGATGGGAATGAAGAGAAATCCGCCCAGCCGGGGAGTCCTGGGCATCCGCCTGGCCTCACGGGTGATCTCCTCTGATACCCGAGCTGCAGAGCGCCGCCCAGTTCATGCCCCACCCTCCTCCTCCCCAGAGTTGCCCCTCCTGCCTGGGTGGCACTGCCCGCTGAGGCCAGACTGCCTCCTATGACCCCGGTTCTCCACGCCCATGGCCATGACGGATTGGTCCAGAAGAGCCTACCTGATCCCGGCGGGCCAATCAGATCCTTCGCAGATTATGGATCGGCACAGCTGGCTCGAGGCAGTCCCTGACCTAAGAACAGGTAAATTTGTTGACTGTAAAGCAAATGCCTTTACCCTCCCTGCTGTTTGAACAGAAAGAGAAGAATCAGGAAGCTGTGGACTGGCGAGGCTAAGGTGGGGAGGAGCTATGAAGCTTTGCAGAGGCGAGCTCTGGCACTCTGCCTCCCCTACATGGACACTCGAGGTAATTCCTGCTTTGTTTCAATGAGCCTGAGAAACTGCTATTCCTTGCAGTCAAATAGCCTTATTTAAGGTACTTAAGTTGGGAAACGTAAGAAGAATAAGCAGCACAAAGCCCCTGAATGGGTTGATTTTACTGTCCTTGTTGGAAGTGGTGGACCCCGCAGTCCCAGAGCCACCTGTGTCGGGGGCGTGTCCACAATGGGAGCCTGAGGTCATCGGTCTCTTCGTCGGGAAATTACCTACAACGTTTCTTCCCCAAGAAGAAATCCACTTTGAGAAGGACTTTACTAAATTTGGATTTGGATATGTTTAGTGGTATGCTGGTGCATGTTTGACAAGAAATCCAAAGGCGTGCGTTATGTATGTATGTACGTTGCGTGTAAATGTCACTGATAGTAAAGAATGTGTAGCACACAATTTACAAACTACAACACGTTGCATGAACTCTGGACTATAAATTCCACATAGTCCACTGATTTCACAGACTGCTTTTGTCAATTGTTGCCAAAGTCTTGTGTCTCTGGTCCATCTATGGTTGCAGCTCAATCAAAATTTGGGGTGGGGTTGTATTTCAGCCTACTAACTCTACTCCCAATAAATTCTTGTCATTAAATCTGATGTGTGAGCTACTGTTACACTTTATCTCACTCTCCTATGAATGTATTCATTGAACCGAAACCTCTGTGAGCAGTCAGCCCTCCAGTGTCATCTGTGCTGTTAACATTTTGTGCATCACTTTCTTTTGTCTAGGAAGTTAAGACAGCAAGTCGAGCCCTGATGTGCAGTGTTTACCAATTCCCCCGTGGTAAATAGTCCCACCTTGGCCAATTTCAAGTTGCTGCTGTGATATCACCAAACACAGAGCTGGGAAGCAGTCCATTAGGTCAAACTTCCCTTAGATACCACAGAAGTGGACACCTCAAGAGACTAGATAGTGGTAAAATGTAAAATCATGAGGAAGTGAGGAGTTTTGAGCATTACTTTTATTTTAACAAGATGTATTTGATTGTAAATGTAAGTAATTTAAAATCTTAACAGTGATTGTCCAACAACCGGTTCGCAAAATTCCTGAACCTTCAGCAACTCCGTTCTTGTGAGCTGATAAGACAGTTCCTGTGCCCTGCAGACCGGTCTCCACCCAAAGGCATCGCATGGGACGTTGTCAACAAGAGAGACTCCATGGCTGGAGGGACCACAGTGAAGCCATTTGTCTTGGCAAAGTCCAAGCTGGTTTGTTTCTTGGAGCAGAGGAAGAAACTTGAAGAGATTTAAGGGCAAATTTGAGGGCAGGACACACCATCCACATGGCTGGTCCATCATGGCCATTTTTATTCCTCCACGCTGAAATGTGAGATGATATTTTTTAATATATTTTTATTTATTTATTTATTCTTAAAGATTTTATTTGGCAGAGAGAGAGCACAAGTAGGGGGAGAGGCAGGCAGAGAGAGAAGCAGGCTCCCTGTTGAGCAGGTAGCCCGACATGGGGTTCAAACCCAGGATCCTGGGGTCATGACCTGAGCCGAAGGCAGACCCTCAACCAACTGAACCACCCAGGCTTCCCAATTGTCGGTTTTTATTAGTGTGTGTTCAGTGGACATCTCTGACCATCTTCTGCCCATCTCTGCACCCCACCCTGTGTCTCAAACTCACCCCACTCATCATGATCAATAGTTGCCGATTCTCAGCCCAGAAGCCCAGAGGAGCAGCCTTGCTTGTTGGTTAGGTTTTTCTGCCTGCATCACAACTCGCTGGCCCTCCTCCCCAGGGAAGGGCAAGCTAGCCCCAAGTTTGGTATCTTTCCACAAGCCCATGTGGCAGAAGGGATTTTTTTTAAAGATTTTATTTATTCACTCAACAGACAGGGATCACAAGTAGGCAGAGAGGCAGGCAGAGAGAGAGGAGGAAGCAGGCTCCCCGCTGAACAGAGAGCCAGATGCAGGGCTCGATCCCAGGACCCTGAGACCATAACCTGAGCTGAAGGCAGAGGCTTAACCCACTGAGCAACCCAGGGGCCCCAGGATTGTTTAATTTTAAAAGAATGCAGTGGTGGGATGCCTGGGTGGCTTAGTGGGTTAAGGATCTGCCTTCAGCTCAGGTCTTGGGATCGAGTCCTACATGGGGCTCCTTGCTCAGCGGGGAGTCTGCTTCTTCTTCTCCCGCTTCCCCTGCTTGTGCACTTGCTCACACTCTCTCTCTGACAAATAAATAAAGCCCTTAAAAAAAAAAAAAAAAAGAACACAGTGCCTGTTATACTCCTCTCCATTCTTTTTTTTTTTTTTTAAAGATTTTATTTATTTATTTGACAGACAGAGATCACAAGTAGGCAGAGAGGCAGGCAGAGAGAGGAGGAAGCAGGCTCCCTGCTGAGCAGAGAGCCCGACGTGGGGCTCGATCCCAGGACCCTGGGATCATGACCTGAGCCGAAGGCAGAGGCTTTAACCCACTGAGCCACCCAGGCGCCCCACTCCTCTCCATTCTTCAAAACCCACTCATGTTACCCTGTCCTGCCATCTCCTCTCCTAGCAGCGCTGTGGCCGGGACGTGTCTGTATTCCTCCTGTTACCTGTTCAGACAAGAAGGTGAATGCTTGCTTACTGATCAGTGCCCTTGACTAGGCTGTGCATTTTTCCTTAAGGGCAAGGACTGTGTCAATGTTGTATGTTGTTACTCTGTGGACAGTGTCTAGTGCAGGGTCTGTCACTGAGTATTTTCTCAATAAATATGTCAAATTAAAAAAACTGGAATATATATTCAATGCCATGCGGACTCCTATTTATCCAGGGAGAAATGATTTGGACTCAGTCCTTCCCTCAAGGAAGCTCCCCCTTGAGGCCTCTTCTACCTCCTCTTTATCTCCCTAAATACATATTTTGCGCTTGGACCCCCGAATATCAGAGCCAGAGGGGTCCTGAGGCCATTGTAAGGTCCAGAGAAGGGCAGGTCCAGAACTTGCCTAAGCTCACACAACTCTTTCCTAGGGTGGAAACCAAAAACCTCCTGTCTCCCAGATCAGGATTCCCTTCTTAGAGGTAGGGAAATAGGGCTGACAGGAATGTGAGCACAGACTCAGAGCAAGTGAAGGGCAGAACCAGGGTCCAAGAATTCTCCTGGCCTACCCAGACCTCCTTGGGACTGTCCTCCTCCTCTTGGGACCCGGAAATGAAACTTGAGGGTGTCCTCTGCATGCGCTCAGGGTGAAGAAAGGCAATTCTGGGGGTCCTGGTTTTAGAACTGACAGGTGCGCATACCAGTTTGTCCACCAGGGGGCGCTACAGAGTGGCCTGCTCACTGAGCCTGGAGCGGTGGTTCCTCTGTACCGGGGCCTTCGGGCGGAGAGGGACTTGCCAAGGTCAGCCTGAGAACCAAAGACAGAACTGGCACTTGTCCCGGGCCTCCTGACACCAGGCCGATGGATGGCCGAACGTGGCCTGGGGGTGGGTCTTTGGCCCTCAGAAGCCCCTCCTGGGCTGGGCTGGGCTGGGCTGAGCAACAATCCCCGCTGGTAGGGTATCACACCTCTCCCTGGCACCCTGACCAGGGCTAAGCCACACCCTGCCTCCTCCCTGCTGTGCCCAGTGACGTCCCCCACTCCTATCAGCCCTGGTCTGTGGTGTAGGAGACACAGGCCCTCTGCGTGTCTGCTTTGTCTCTGCAGGGAGGACAGGGTGGGCCTGGGGTTAGACCGGGAGGGCGGCAGGCAGACCAGCTCCTCGGCCTCAGACCAGGCCACCCATCTCTTTGTGCCTCTGCTTCCTGAACTATAAAGCAGAGATCGTACTGGTTCTTTTTGTGGCTTTTTTTTTTTTTAAGGTTTTATTTAAATTCAAGCCGGTTAATATGCAGGGGTGACTGTGGCTCTTATCTCAGAGTTGGTGGAAGGATTAAAGGAGAGGCCCGTGCTCGGGAGCTTTTTATCACGACTGAAAGCTGCACTGGCGTCCTGGGACGGGAGCGAAACCACTTCCGTCTTACCGGTGACACCCAAAGCACAGAGACATCCACAGTGAGCAACGGTAATGCAATGTCCTACTGGGCGCCAGGTATGAAGGGTGGCTGCCACCCAAGGGGTAGCAAATAGAACTTTCTGTTTCCTCAGTGAGTTTTGTCTAAGTTGGGGTGGAAGAGGAACTCACGCAGAGCTGAGGCTTGGGTGAGCCCTTGTGTTCCCCAGTCCTGTGACACAGGTCACCTGGGTGACATGGCTGTCCCTTTTGCTTTGAATGGCTGATGTCTCTCTGCACTTCTAGGTTGTACGGGAGGACACAAGGATTGTTCTGCTGAGCTAGGGGGTCGTGCTGAGGCTTGGGGTCATTCTGGCAGGTTCCTCCTCTGGAGTCTGGCAGCTCTCCACGGGGTCACTGATGTCTCTGTCCTGCACGAACTCCAGACTTCCTCCTCTTCCTCCCTGGGGAGGCCTCCTGCCTGCCTCACTGACTACCTGCTTGCAGCCAGAGGGGTAGCTTAGGAAAAGGGCAAAATACCAGGAGAGAAAGAAACTGATGGGTTACATCAGAACATTTTTCTGGGATGCCTTTTATAGGTACCAAGGACAGTTCAGGCCCTGGGGTTGCAGCTATGGGCAAGCAGACCTAGTGCCTTCTCTCAAGGGGAGTTGCAGGGGCCAGACGGTGACGGTCATAATGGCTGTGATTTATGGAGCCCTACTGTGTGCCCTTATGTCCCATTTACTCCTTCCAACAACACAGTGATGTAAGTGCTCTAGGTATCCCCACTTCGCAGGTGAGGACATAGAGGTACAGAGAGGTTTGGTAACTTGCGCAAGCTTGCAGATAATAGGGGTAGGATGCTGGCCCAGGCAGTCTGGAACTTTAACAAGGTCATGAGGCCAAGAGGAACTGGCCATGCGTCCAGCTGGGGAGGACGCTTATGGTTTCCCTGGTGAGGAGGTGGTGTTTGAGCAGAGACCTGCCTAATGATAAGGAACCGCCGTGCTAGAGCTGGGGGACCAGCATCGCAGGGAGGGAAGAGCAAGTGCGAAGGCCCTGAAATGAGAATGGGCGTGACTTCTCCAGCTCATTGGAAAGAAAGCCCCCGTGGCCAGGAGGAAGGGAATGAAGGAGAGAGGGTGGTGGGAGGTGGGGAGGAGGGGAGGGACCCAGACTGGCAGAATAAAAACCCCTTGAGGGTTTGCAGCCAGGCAGGGCCAAGCCCTAGGCCCATAAACCCCAAGAGGTCATTATTTCTCCGCCTGGCAGCTGGGTACCCACAGCTGGGGCCTCTTCTAACCTCTTACTTGTTCTAGGGTGCTGGTAACCACCAGTTTCTGGGGGAAGGGGGCCAAGGTGGGGCTTGAGGCCTATAGAAGCCTTTTTACTCATGGGGGTGCTGGGCAAGGGGTGCTGACCCCTGAGTCGCAGGCCCTGAGGTCTGGCCCAGTGCTGGCAAAGGCATTTTGATTGGAGCCATGAAGATCACCCAGGCTTGAAGTCCTGGCCCTGAGCCAAGCTGTCCCATTGGCTTCCCTCAACTTCCTGGACTGATTTCTCCTATCCCCCAGTGACAGGAGAGGACCCTGTGAGGGCTCTAATTAACACTTCCTCTTTTGGATTCCAGAGCTTTCTCTCTGCCCACTGACAGGGAAACAGCTCCTTCCAGAGAACAGGTATTACCTCTACCCCTCCCACTTCCCCTAACTCCTCGGGGTTCAGCTGAGGTTAACAAAACCACATTTCTTGGGTCATCTGGTTCTGCCTGTGGGTAATTTTCACCCATGGGTTCCTTTCTCATGCTGTTCCCTTAGAATGCTTGGAATGCCCTTTCCACTCCTGTTTGCAGTGAAAATGCCTCCTACTTTATTCCACAAGGTGTAACAGACTAATTCTTTTTGTTCTTTTTCCCCTCTCTCCCCCTTCCTTCCTTCCTCCCTCCCTTCATATCCATTCATTCATTTCATTCGTACATGGTGGGCATCCGTTCATCCGGTTCTGCCAAGCACTGGGGGCACAGAGAGGGTAGGACAGACCCTGAGGTCAAGGAGTGTAATTATCCTGGGGGACCTGGCTGACTCAGTCAGATGATTTGCGACTCTTGATCTTGGGGTCGAGAGTTTGAGCCCCACGTGTAGAGATTACTTAAATAACTATTTTTTTTTTTTTAATTTGACAGAGAGGGAGAGATCACAAGTAGGCAGAGAGACAGGCAGAGAGAGAGGGGGAAGCAGGCTCCCCGTCGAGCAGAGAGCCTGATGTGGGGCTCGATCCCAGTACCCTAGGACCACGACCTGAGCTGAAGGCAGAGGCTTAACCCACTGAGCCACCCAGGAACTCCTAATTTTTTTTTTTTTTAAAAGGAGTCTATTATCCTGTGCAAGAGGCAAAAGACAAAGAAGTGGGACCAGCTATAGAATTGGCGGGTGTCAATACAAATAAAAATGTGAGATTCCGGGGCACCTGGGGAGCTCAGTCAGTTAAGTGCCTGACTCTTGATTTTGGCTCAGGTCATGATCTTGGGGTCCTGAGATCGAGCCCTGATTCAGGTTTTGCGCTCAGCGGAGAGTCTGCTTGAGATTCTCTTTCTCTCTCCCACTCTGCTCCTCTACCCCCCTCCCCAAATAAAGAAATCTTAAATAAGAATGAGAGATCCCTTGTTTAAAAATTATGAAGAATTTTAAAACAGGGTGTCTGGGTGGTGCGGTTGGTTAGCCATCTGACCTTGGTTTCGGCTCAGGTCATGATCTCAGGGTCTTGGGATCGAGCCTCCACTCAGGCTTGGCGCTCTGTGCGGAGTCAGCTTGAGATTCTCACTCCCTCTCCCTCTGCCCCTCCTGCTTGTGCTCTCCCTCTCTCTCAAATAAATAGATAAATCTTAAAAAAAAAAAAAAAAGAAAAGAAAAGAATTTCAAAACAGTCACGGCAGAGCATTCAATCAGTGGAGAGGTGCTTCCTGACAATAGGGCCATTCTGCAGAGGTCACGTGCCCATGGAGCTGGCCCTGTGTAGCGGCAGGTGAACCTGGGAGTCATGCAGAACAAGGTGACACCCACAAATAGCCAAAAGCAGAAGGAGAGGGGTTGAAGGACTCTGTTCTGTCCAGTCATTCCTTCCTTCCCCAATAGAACATAAGCTCTTTAAGGGCAAGGGGTTTCGTCTCTTTCGGTCACGGTGTACTTGCAGGGCCCGGGACTGTGTCTGGCACTCACTCCATTGATGTCTGTTGAGGGGACCTGGGTGCCTGGTACCTGGGTGTGTCAGTTTCACTTTCCTGGAGCTTAACCTGCCCCTGGTACAGTGTCACCGGCAGAACCACAATATGTTAGTGGGAAGATGAGGGAATAGGAGAATTTCGGATACGAAAGCATCATGATGTGGTTGGAGAGCTCATTTAGCCTCAGGGTCCCGGGAGCCTTGCCAAGACAGTGACTTCTGAGTGGCTGATGTGGGCTGATGAGCCACTCTCTGTGCCGGTCAGAAATCATTGTAAGGGCAGGGAGAGGTGCGCATGGTGACCTGTGAAGGGCGAGATGCAAGCTGTTTATGTATTGTGAACCCAGATGGTGTTCAGAAAGTGTCTAAGCACTAAAATAGATCAGAATACGGTATGTATATATTTCTGTAGCTTTTCTTTTTTAGAGGGAGCGTGAGTTGATGAAGGAGAGGCAGAGGGAGAGGGAAACAGAGTCTCGAGCAGCCTGGGCTCTGAACAAGGAGCCTGATACGGAGTTTGATCCCATGACCCTGAGATCATGACCTGAGTTGAAATCAAGAACCGAACACTCAACTGGCTGCACTTCCCCGGGCGCCTCAGATATATGGATATTTTTAAGTCATCTCTATGCCCAGTGGGGGGCTCGAACTCACGACCTGGAGATCCAAAAGTTGCATGTTCCACTGACTGAGGCAGCCAGGGGCGCCTAGAAGAAGATGTACTAAAGCACGTAGAGGGTGGGAACCCACCAGCGATTTCTTTTTATTTTTTAAGCTTTCCCGTATTTTCCCAGTTTCCTAAGATTCATGTACTCTGCCTGCTCAGTGTCCCCCGGAGGCACACGCGGCATATTGGACTGATGAGGTCCCCGCTCTCAGGGAACAGGTATGATTTTACAATTGGGAGAAATGAAACCCGGAGTAAAGGAGAAAAGTTATTTTTTAAACCAACGAATAAAATTATTCAGGTGGATGTGCCAGGGAACCTTCTGGAAGCTTGGAGTCCTGTTAGGAGGCCGCCAGGCTGAGCAGGGTATGGGGGCTGGGCTTCCTTAGGAAAGGGCAGAGAGCCAGGGAACACAGCTGCCACTCACTGTGTCAGTCCTTTCCCCTGGCTTGGCCTCAGCTTCCCTATCCATTGAATGAGAAGAGATAGGAGATGTGGGGTTTGTTTTGTTTTGTTCTTATAACCCCCTTCCCTTCCACCCCCAGCCCCCAGCAACTGCCCTTCTGTTTTTTTGTCTCTGTGAGTTTGATCACCCTTAAGTGCCTCCCATAAGTGAAATCACACAGGTCTGTCCTTTCGTGACTGGCTGATTTCACGTAGCCTAATGTGCTCACAGTCTATCCATGTTACGGCATGGGGCCGAATTTCCTTCCTTCCAAAGACTGACTTGTATTCTGTCGTATGCATGTACGTTAGGTGGGTTTCAAGCTTTCTGCCGCTCCGACCTGGTAGGGTTCTCAATGCCGAGCCTCTGTCCTCCTGTAGGAAAGTTGCTGCCTGGATGGGGTTGGGGGATTGTCCTGCCTCCAGGCAGACTTTCCCTCCCTCCTGAACGCAGTGACCCTGGGGAGGCCCCTAGGGATGAAAGGCTTTGGTTAAATACATGCTACCTTCTCTCTGGTGCTTCTGCAGCCCGGGCGGGGCCTGGGTTAGGGCAGGGGTGGGGGAGCTAATGATGGCCTGCTGGGGGCTTGGGTGTCCAGATGAAATGGGCCCTTGCTCCACAGCCTGGCCTGATTACAGGGAGCCCTGTGCTTCTCCTCCCCAGGGCCCCGGCCTGGGCCTGGCCTCCAAGCAGCCTCTGCGTACCCAGCTGTTCTGTAACAGCTGTGGAGACAGATGGGCTGAGGCATTTAGGGTCGCAGCTGCCAACTGCATTGGCTTTGGGGTCCAGAATGACAGATACAACTCATGGTGAAGACGGGGTGGGGGGGGGCTCGTGTGTGATTTTCATCTGGACTAACTCAGTCACAACAGTCACTCTTGCTCCAAGTCTGACTCTCTTCTTCATGGGCACACACTGGAAGTGAATTGTTTAATCTTACATAGTCTTAGGAGGGTGGTATCCTTATCCCCATTTTACAGAAAGGCAAACTGAGGCCTTGGAGAGCCTTGCCTGAGATCACAGAGCTGGTAAGCAGCACAGCCAGAATTGGGCCATGGTTCTGTGCTGAAGCCTGATCAGCACAGCACAGCACAAAGCACATTGTGCTTTGGCTTCAAAGCACAATGTGAAAGCCCTTGCTGTAGCTCACAGGTTACAGGTGGAGAAGCCGAGCCTGGGAAGGGGCCAGGGAGCTGTCTAGGGTCACTCTGACAGAGCTGGGATGAGAACCAAGGTCTTGCCTCCCAGCTGCACACTCTTTCTAGTGCCCACATGGCCTCCTGGATCCCATATGTGACCTGCATAGGCAGGAGGACACTCTGGGGCCTCACCTGCTGGAGCTGCTGGGCCTGGAGGCCCCTCCTACCGTTGACCAAAGGAGGGACACAGAGAGGCGGCAGGCGCCAGGTGCAGAGAATAGAGTCCAGGCTGGCTTTCCATTCTGACTCTGCTGCTGATTTGTTGTGTGACCTGGGTGGCTCTATTCTCTTCAGGCCTCAGTTTCTCTATTTGTACTATGTGTGTGTGTGTGTGTGTGTGTGTGTGTGTGTGTGTGTCGGGGATGCTGACAATTGGGCCTCCAGGCCCTGGGCAGGGGAGGAGGAATGGCCAGAGAGGAAAGAACTGTGTGGGGAGAAGGAGGGGAGGAACCACAAAGCCCCAGGACACGAGGAGTGCCCCAGCTCCTCTGGGAAATGGCCCGGTTTCTGCCGCCCACACTGCCACCGCTGGTCAGACGACGCCGCTTGGCCTGAGCGTGTCCAAGCTTCTGATGACAGAGCTCTCAGTGCCCAAGGCTGCCCGGGGTTGCCGGCGGCCCTTCCTCAGCCCCGAGACATCCTCGCTCCCCTGGGCCTCAGTGTCAGTCACCCACGTGGGCTCTCATCCCTTCATATGAACGTACGCTCAAACCCACACACCCTGCAGGCAGCAGGGACTCCTAGAGTCTAAAGAGGCCCGAGAAGCTCTGGTTTTATGACGATCCCCATGAGTTAAAAAGGAAGAAATGCTTAAGGGGGCTGGTGGTGTTTTATGTGTTTTAACTGAACAAACTAACCTGTTAAAAAAAAATTAACCTCTTTAACACACATGCACTCACAAACCCAGTGCAGTGCACCTGGGAGATTCAGATCATTGGAGGAATTAGAAAAGCCAGGAATTCACCATGGTGCGCCGTCCAGCCGTGGGATAGGAGCTTAAAATTGTGCGATGAGCAGGTCGCCTGGGTGGCTCAGTGGGTTAAAGCCTCTGCCTTCTGCTCTGGTCAGGCGGGCTCTCCGCTCAGCAGGGAGCCTGCCTCCCTTCCTCTCTCTCTGCCTGCTTGTGATCTCTGTCTGTCAAATAAATAAATAAAATCTTAAAAAAAAATTGTACGATGAGCAGCCTGTTCTTTCCATCGTGTGCATGGCTCTCTGGGAGGGGACATCCAGGCCCCTGGCCATGTGCACTGCTTTCTAACATTTTATTATGGAAAATGTCAAGCGTCCAGAAAGTTTGAAAGAGTTGCATAGTAAGTACACATACCCTCACCACCTAGAATCTCCAATGAACACTTTGCAATATTTGCCTTATGACATTTTCGCGGCTGTATCCCCTCCTTCTGTCCACTTGGCTGTCCATGCATCTGAACCCGTCCTTCCGTCTACAGTTCTCTCTAGCCCTCCATCCAACCGGCTGTCTTCTGATGCACTTCGGAGGCTCGTGAACGTGAGGCCTGGGCCAAATGGACATTCTTCTCTCCTCCTTGTCCCCAACAGTAACAGGCCCTGCTGCACACGCATCTGCACACATCACACACCTACACGTAAGCCCCGTGCACACACCTTGTGTGGTTGATCTATGCCCCCCATTCACACTTGTCTACTCCACACACATGGATCCGTGTGTGCAAACAGTGCACATAATCATGCATGCACACACCTGTAAAGACACACACACACACACACACACACACACACACAACCTACATGGGCATTCACAGCAGACCCTAGATGTCTGTGAGGGAAGCATCCAGAGACCTTCTAGAATGCTGGAAACTGTACCCCTCTTGGAATCCACGCCAGGTTCCAGCCGACTCCCCGCCCCTCATTTCTGCCAAGGGTTGGGGCTCCCTCCCCAGCAGCTCCCACCCTGCCATGGCCCACCTTCGCCTCTTTTCTCCATTTTCTCTCTCACCTCCTAGCCATGTCCCACGGGGAGCACCTCGCACAAATATTCCCTCCAAGTGTTACTACCTGTGGGTGTGCAGCCCCCTAGCCTGTCCTCTAGGGGGGGTGGGGACTGTGTTGGTCTTGTTCCCGGCACATTCCCGGCACTTGCCACTCAGCAGGCTCCCGCCAGGCGTGGGAAAAGAAGGATGCAGCACAGCCGTGCATACCCTGAGCAGCCTCGAGGACACCCTGTCACGGCCTTATCCGTGCACAAACAATACTCGATGCTCACACACGCATCACTCATGCGTCTGCACACGAGTGAATGTGCACTGTGGACACACACCTGTCTGCCGGTTTCCCTGCTCTCCAGATGGAGTCAGTTCTGGTCCCTGGGGCCTTTCCCCAAGCCTTGGTCACCTAAGATCACTATGAGCTCATGTGCTGGGTGTGAGATTCAGATGTGGCCCCTCGACCATGTGTTTAGGTCCTGGCTTGGTCCTGTGCATCTGTGTGGTGGGGGTTAGGAGTACCAGCTCTGCTGTCCGACAAAACCTGGGTTCCACCCTTGCTCTGCAGGTAACCACTGTATACATTCTACATCTGGTTTATGGGTGCATTACTTAACTTCTTGGAGCATCAGTTTTCCTATCTGTTAAATGGGGAGAATAGTTTCCACCTTTAAAGCATTGTACAGGAGATGCCTAGCATGTCGTAGGCACTTAAAGATGGTTGCCGGGAGTCCTATTATTTTTGTCACTTTAGTCTTTGTCCCAAACTCCCGCGTACCCTTTGGGAGGGAGGGCAGCCTTGGTGGGAGACTGTGTATGGGGAGAGCAGGTGGATAGCTCCTAGTGAATGTCTCTCCCCGCCTCCTCCCCTAATCCCAAGCTCTCATTATCCTACATGCATATTCATAAGAGATAGCCTCAGCCCCACGCTGTAAATGGGTCAGAAGCAGGAAGTGGAGGTCAGTGTGGAGACCGAGGCCCTGTGGATAGGAGGCTCCAAGCCACACTGCATCTGAGTCCTCATGGACGGGAGGATGGTGAGTGGAGATGGGACAAGAATGGACTGGGGAACACTGCGGGGGCGGGGCACTGGAGGACTTGAGCAGGGGGTTATTGCTATACTGAGATTTGAAAACCGAGGCCTAATGAGATCAGATTGGTGAACCCTTGCGGTGAGCTGCCAAGAAGTAGCCAAGAAGCCAGAGGCTGTTTCCTTTGGGATCTGGAGATCTGAGCACCTGTCTGGGCTGGTTGATGGGCACAGAAGGATGGACTAGATGACTCTTGCAGGTTTCTCTCAATGGGTATAGTTTACGTGGTATAATGTAGTTGAAAGAAAGGCAGTGATCCTGAATCTCAACCTCCAGTGGGGCTCAGAGAGGCTGGGTGACTTGCCAAGGTCATGCAGCTGCTGACTCTGATCTCGCCTCTGGAGGTGTGACAGAGAGAATGACTCTGGTCCTTGAAGGAGGTTCAAGACTGGGAGACAGGTAGGTGGGATGGGCAAGATAGAAGTAATGAAGCCACTTTATCTACCTCCTCATTCATCTCTCAATAATCCCCTGAGGTAGCTCGAGCAAACACTATGGTCTCCCTTTTACAGATGAGAAGCGTGAGGCTGAAGGAGGAGGAGTCGTCACCGGGACGAGGCAACCCGGTAAGTTATCTGCAGCTCGATTGGCTCCTCCGTGTAGGGTGCCATGGGGGCCTCAAGAGGCCTCGACGGCCCCTTGCTTAGGTCTTGGGGATCTTGGGTGGGGTGGCATCAGGACAAGGGCAGTGTGACAAAACCAGGTGGGGGGCGCCTGGGTTGCTCAGTGGGTTAAAGCCTCTGCCTTCGGCTCAGGTCATAATTTCAGGGTCCTGGGATCGAGCCCTGCATCGGGCTCTCTGCTCAGCAGGGAGCCTGCTTCCCCCTCTCTCTCTGCTTGCCTCTCTGCCTACTTGTGATTTCTCTCTCTCTGTCAAATAAACAAATAAAATCTTTAAAAAAAATACTTGAGATCCCGTGAAACCCGTCCTCCCTTCAGACAACTGCCTATTTCTTCCAGTGCTTTCTTGATGTTCCCAACAGCTCTGGGAGGTTAAGCAGGATAAGCATCTCCATTTCAGGGGAGGGGAGGGAGGTGAAGTGACCCCCAGGATGGCCGAGGGTGACAGAGGCTCTGATAGAAGAAGAGTCTCAGCTATGGCTTGTCTTGGTTTTGGGTGCTTTCTCCTGGATCAGGCCATGGGAAGGGAAGAGGCTGAGGAAGGAAGAGTCTGGCCCTTGGGGCACAAGTATCAAATGATGCTGAACTGGGTGGGGTGGACGGCTGTGGGAAGGGTCCCTTTAGACTGCGTGGTGGCATTGCAGACGCAGAGGATTTCTGGAGAGAGGAGGACCGTGGATGGGCTGTTTTGGGATCAGACCATTGGTCACAACCAGTTGAGGAAACTGGGCTTGGGGCGGAGGTTCAGACATGCATTCATTCCGCAAGACCACTTCCCGTGTGCTGGGCTTGGTGCTGGACCCAGGTCAGGGGAGGGGTGGCCAGACTTGGACAGTCCCTGCGTGGCTCCTCGAGAATAGAGAATAGGTCTCTAATAGAGAATAGGTCTCGGACTAGGGAAGGACCGCACCTATTCTTGCACAGAGAGAGAATATCTTCCACTCTGTTTTCCAAGAGAGGCTGTGGGACGTCAGGGACAGGCCTTGGGTTCCAAGGTCAAGGCCAGGCCAGGTGGTCTTCTAGCTCTGCCCTTCTGACCTGTGTGGCCTTGAGCAACAGAAACAGCAACCACAATAATCACAGCCAATGTTGATTCAGGGCTGGGCTTATGGGAGGCATGTCACTTTACTTTGCGCCTCAGTCTCCCGATCTGCAAACTGGATGGAGTGGGGAATGAATCTCCTTCTTAGGGTGATTGTGGGGTTTAGATGGGACCATGTAGGTGAAGGAGTTCGGCACCTGCTCCAGCTTTCTGGTAACTTGAGTTATTTGTAAGACTGTAACATAGGTCCATGTGGTAGAGACTCAGGGAAGTTGGCGGATATTCATTCCTAATGGGGCCAGGTAATGGTTTGGGGATAGTAGTGGTTCTCTTCACTAGGATATGGGATGTGAGCGAGGCTTCCGGAGGCAGAAAGCCGGGGGTGGGTGGTAAGGAGAAAAAAAGGACTTTCCAAGGGGAGGGCATCATGTGGACAAAAGTGGGGAGGAAGGAAGATGTAGGGCGTGTTTGTAGAACAGTCCTGGGCACAGTTAATAGCCTGGCTCCACGAATCACCCAAGGGGCAGTCAGGCCGGATCTCTGGCCCCAGGGCCAGCTGTGAGGCACTTAGACTTCCTGCCCTAACATTATCTGTCCAGGGTTGAGCGAGGAGAGGGCTGGAGGGTAAACTGAGAATAATTACAGAGCCCCGATTCTGGGTCTCCCTCACCTACCTGTATGGGGCAGTTGGCTGGGAATGTGACCCACCCACCCTTCTGACCTCCTTAGCTTAGCTGGGGGCCAGCGTTTGGGCATCTCTGGGGAGCAATAAGCCAGCCAGCAGGAATGGCTCAGGGGAGCGTGTGGACCAAGACAGGAGTCAGTAGTTCTTGAAGAAGGGATGGGTGGAGGGAAGGATGGCTGAAGGAGTGTGAGGCCAGGGTGTTAGGAGAAACAGGGATGATGAGGAGCTCCCATTTGTCAGGCATTTACTATGTGTTGGAACAGCCTCCCGAGGTGGGTATCTTCGTTTTACAGATGGGGAAACTGAGGCTCCGAGAGGTGAAGTGAATTGCCCAAGTTTCTTTATCAGATCATGCACCATACAACACCTATGTATTGGGTGGCAGCTCTACGCCAAGGAGTTTGGGGTGACCATCACCTGGCTTCTGCCCCTTGTGAGGGGACAGTGTTGTAGGGTCGCGCTGTGGTCTCATTGGGGTTTGAACCCAGGTCTCGGTATTTCCAAAACCTCGCTTTGTAACAGGGCTTGAACCTGGGGCAGAGTCGGGTACCGCTGCACGCCTCACATGGCTGCGGGAGTCCCAGGCCAGGTCACTTTCCCTACCGGTCTTTCCGGGCACACCTGCCCCAGGTGAGTCCCCGGAGGCTCCGAGCCTCGTCGGAAAGCTGCGAGAGGCTTCGGCAGGTGGGGCGGGGCGGGGCGGGGCGGGGGCGGGGCCCGACCGGGACGGGGCGGGGCCAGGACCGGGCGCCCGGAGCCCCAGCAATCCCGCCGCCCGCGCCCCGCACCCCGCGCCCTGTGCCCCGCGCCGCCACCATGGGGGCCTGCCTGGGGGCCTGCTCCGTGCTCAGCTGCGTGAGTCCTGACCCACCCGCGCGCCGCCCGCTCCTTCTTCGGCTCCGCACTTTTGTCCCGTCTTCTTCCTCCACATAGTTTCTTCTTTTTCCTTCCTCCAAACTTGTCTTTCTGGGCCCGCACCCCGCCACCGCGCCCCTCGGGTCCCCCAGTCCCTCGGTCCTCCCACCCCCATCCCGGACCAGCGGGCGCGGGGGACAGCTGGTGTCCGGTGCTCGGGTTACCGCGGGGGAGGGGTTGGGGCGCGCCCGGGTGGCGGGGCGGGGGGAGGGGCGGGCCTTGGGAGGGCTCCGCTCCCGGGGACTGGGGAGACTGAGGCCCAGAACCCGGGCTGGGGGTGCGCGCTGGGGCCCCACCTCGCCCAACTTGGGGACATTTTCGCCGTCTGCCTGTCGTCTCTCTCAGACGTTCTTACTTCTTTGTGTGGTCCGCCTAGTCCCTGCCCCACTCTGCAGTGTCTTTTTCTGTCCCTCTGGCAATCCGTCCGTCAGTCTGTCTCCCGGCCCGCCGACCTCAATTTATGCATTTATATTTGTCGGACATTTGTTTCTGTCCATTTGTTTATCCCGCTCTCTTTGTCCGTCCGTGGCTTCTCCATCAGTCATTGCCTGACGGGTTTCCGTCTGTCCTATGGTCCAGCCTGTCTTTCTGCATCCTGGTCTCTGCCTCTTTCAGACTAGCTCACTCTAAGTCCTGGGGACTTCCCCAGTGAGCCCCAGGCCTTTAGGCCCGGGAGCCTGAAATGGGGGTGGAGAGGAAGCCCCTATCCGCCTTCCTAAGCAACGCTTGAGTGAGATGGGTTTGGGTTGCCAACTGCCAGCAGTTCCAGCTCTGGCTTGGAAGACCCAGGAATTGAGGGAGGCTAGAGTGTGCGGGTGGTGGTGGTGGGGGGGTACTGCTTTGGGGCTGCAGCCAGCAAAGGGGAGGAGCTGGGAGGCCCCTTTTCCTTTCCCTTTTCCCAGCCCCCTCTCCTTTCCCTCTTCCCCTCATTAAATCTGAGGTTCATTCAGGCAGCTCCCTCCCCCTCTGCCCTACACAAAGAGAAGCAGAGAGAAGAGGGGGGTCTGGAGGCTGCAAATCTCAGGACTTGCTTTCCTTTGTCCCTGATTCCTCTGTGTGTGTGTGTGTGTGTGTGTGTGTGTGTGTCTATGGGCTGTAGGGTTGGTGAGCTTAGGGATCTGGAGATTACTTTGCAATCATTTTCTGAGAAAGATGTATGCACCAAGAGGCTCTAGAGTGGGCCCCTGGACTCTCTTGTTCTCTCTGGGCCTCCATTTACCTACTTGTGAAGCATGTGTGCGCATGTGTGGGCCCATGCCCACAGGAATGAAGAACAGGTCTCTGAGATTCCTTTCTGCCCAGCGAATTCTAGGTTTGGGCTGGGTCTGGCCAGGAAGGGTTTGCTTCTGGTAGGGGAGAGAGCGCTTCCTTGAGGTTGACCAGTTTTCCATTTGGCCAGGCTAGCCTGGGAGTGGTCCATGTTGAGAGGCTGAGAGGCCACTTGCCAATTCCCTGTGTCTCTGTCTCCCCATCTGCCTCCTCCACGGTTCTGTTTGAGGGAGATCGAAAAGTGCCCCACCTACTTCCTGGCCACGGTGAGTGGCACTATTGTAACCTCCTGGAGAGTGGGTGGAGAATCCCTTTGCAGCCTAAGTTGGCCACTGAGTCATGGAATCTTACAGCGCTGGGACCAGAAGGCACCTGACAGGCTGGCTCAAACCCTCAACAAACTGCGGCTCAGAGAGGTTAGCTGACTTCCTGTAGGTTGCACAGACAAAGGATGAGAAGCTGGACAGTCAAGATTAAAATCTGATTCGTGGTCCAGGCTTCCGCCCACACCTTCCCTCCCTTCATTTCCCGGGTGCCTGAGGGACAGCGCTGGTCCAGGGTAGAACTGGGAGGTCCACTTAGTGAGTATCTAATGTCTGCAGGGGACCTGTCCCTCCTTTCAAGTGGCCTCCCTGGGGCTCCTGACCTCAGACATTTACTGATTTCCTACCACATGCCAGGCACTGTGCTGAGCCCTTGCCGTGCTGTCTGGTTGGTTCTCTCGCCTGCCCTCTGACACAGTCGCCTTATCTCCGTTAATGATACCAATAGCAGCCACGACCAGGGCGTCCTCACTCAGGACCCGGTGCTGTTCAGTGGTGGCACAAGCCAGCGTGTGGTGAGCTCTGTGTGTGTGTCTTCTCGTTCACTTTAGCCACAGGCCCGGTGAGGCAGTTCTCATGATTCCCATTTCACAGAAATGACAGACAAAATGACAGACAGAAATGATCCAGACAAAACTGGATCAGAGAGGGAAGGTGATTTCCCCACAGCCACGCAGTATTAAGTGGTACAGCTGGGTATTACTGGACACTGATAACCTATTTCAGGGGCGCCTGGGTGGTTCAGTCAATTAAGCAACCGACTCTTTGTCTCAGCTCAGGTCTTGATCTCAGGGTTGTGAGTTCAAACCCCGTGCTGGGCTCCATGCCCAGTGTGGAGCCCACTTAAAAAAACCAAAGAAACAACAAATCAAAAACAACCTGTTTCAACAGAGATGTGCGCCATAGGAGGAAAGTTCTAGTGGGGGTTCCTGGGCATCTTTGGGGGAACATTCTGGAGTCTGTGGATCCAGGGAGAAGACTTCCAGGCATGACCCATTTGCATCTGCCCATCATGCCTTTTGGTCAGCATTTGTATTTGGCCAAGGGTAAGCCCTGGCTCAGAGGAGGTAAGATGGGCCCATGATGCAGTGGGAGTCACCAGGCCAGCCGACACTTGGTGGCCTAGACGGTGAGCAAATGCCTAGGGAGGGCCTTGTCTAATATCTGAAGGCCATTGGATCTGTCTGTGCTCTGCATTCAAGGGAGCATGGAAGGGCAGAGGATGGGACTCAGATCCTGGCGTGGCCTCTCCCCGGCTGTGTGACTGCGGCCACAGTCCCCTCACCCCTCCCTCAGGGGCAGAGAGTGAAGAAGTGAAGAGAGCAATGGTGCCTGTCTCTGTGAGGATTAAGCGGGATGGAGGGGGCACGCTGACCTACTTCGCACGAAGCTGGCCTGCAGTGGCCGCTGTAAGCATCCCGAAGTGAGAAAGTGCTCCAGATCACATTCGAGGAAGTGGGGGACCAGGGACACTGGGACTGACGGTAGACCTGGGCTCTGAGCCACTTCACTGCCCTGCCCAGCAGCCCATCTTATGTCTGAGGAAACTGAGTCCCACAGCAGGGAAAAGAGACCTGTCTAAGGCTCTCCTGCAAGCTGGTGGCTATGCCCAGACTAGGTCATCTATTAGTGCTGCCCGCGGTGGTGCGTGTGCCCTGAGTAGTTCGGGGGCCGACTGCTTTTCTGCTGGGTTTCCTCTGTTCCCCGGTTGGCTTGGCCAGTATTGGAGCTGTTCACAGAGTCTGCAAGGTGCACCCCATCCCAATTTGTCCCAATTGTGGCAAAATGTACGTCACATAAAAATTTACCACTTTAGGAACACCTGGCTGGCTCAGTCAGCAGAGCATGTGACTCTTGATCTCAGGGCTATGAGTTTGAGCCCCATGCTGGGTGTAGAGATTACTTAAAAATAAAATCTTTAGGGGCGCCTGGGTGTCTCCATCAGTTAAGCCTCTGCCTTCGGCTCAGGTCATGATTCCAGGATCCTGGGATGGAGCCCCACATCGGGCTTCTTGCTCGGCGGGGAGCCTGCTCCTCCCTCTGCCTGTCGCTCCCTCTGCTTGTGTTCTCTCTCTCTCTAGCAAATAAAAAAATAAAATAAAATAAAATCTTTTAAGAAATTTGCATTGTAACTTTTGTTTAGTTTTCAAGAAGCTTGTAATTTATTTCATGACATATATATGATGTACCATGACATATTATATATATCAAATATATGTGTATGTGTGTATGTGTGTGTGTGTGTGTGTGTATATATATATATATATATATATATATATATATATATATATTTATTTATTTTATGGTTATCAAGGGCGCCTGGGTGGCTGCCTTAGGCTCTAGTTGTGATCCCAGTGTCCTGGGATCGAGGCTCTCTGCTCGGCAGGAAGCCTGCTTCTCCCTCTTCTACTTCCCCTGCTTGTGTTCCCTCTCTCTCTTTGTGTCTCTCTGTCAAATAAATAAATAAACCTTCTAAAGTTTTTAAAAAATACCTATTGATTTTCATGATATTGAACTGATATCATCCCAAATGAACGGTAGTATCCAAAAGGGGAAATATTGTGGATTGAAACACACAAGAAAAGCTCTAGGCTCTGCCTCCTTTCCCTTGGCGTCTGTTCTGCTAGCTTGCTCTCCCTGTTCCTAGAGGTACTGGGCACCGCCCCCGGCATCTGTCTTCCATCTGTGGCCGAAGCGGTCTCCCGGTAATGCAGATCTGATGCTCCGCTTCTCCTGTGTGATGCTTGCTCATTGCCTTCAGGAAAAGTGCAGACTCCTTGGCGCGGCCCGTAGAGACCTTGGCCAACACTTGCATCAGCCTTCTGCCTTCTTCTCTTGATAGCTGCCCCTAAGAGAGTGTTTCTTGCAGTTTTGCCCGTGCTGTTGTTCCCTTTGTAGGAACATCTCCCCCTTCCTCACCTGGCTGACTTCTTACCTTTCCTTGAAAACAGATCCCTCCTTTTTCCCGATTGTGGTAACATACACATAACATAAAACGGACCATTTTAACCATTTTTAAGTGTGTGGTTCAGTGGCATTAATTACATTCACGTTGTTGTGCGAATATCTCCACCATTCATCTCCAGAACTTTCTCATCCTCCCCCAATTGAAACTTGCTACCTGTTCATTGATAACTCTCCATGCCCCTCTCCCCAGCCCATGGAAGCCCCCAGTCTACTTTCTGACTCTGTGAATCTGTCTGCTCTAGGTCCTCATATCAGTGGAATCAAAGGACATTTGTCCTTCGGTGTCTGGTTTATTTCATTTGCCACAATGTCTCCACAGTCCATCTATGTTGTAGCAGGTGTCAAAATGTCCTTCCTTTTTATTTATTTATTTATTTATTTTGACAGACAGATTACAAGTAGGCAGAGAGGCAGGCAGAAAGAGAGAGGAGGAAGCAGGCTCCCCGCTGAACAGAGAGCCCAATGTGGGGCTCGATCCAGGACCCTGGGATCATGACCTGAGCCGAAGGCAGAGGCTTAACTCACTGAGCCACCCAGGCACCCCCAAAATGTCTTTCCTCTTTAAGGCTCATTAATAGTCCCTTTTATGGGTATCCCACACTGTGTTTATTGATCATACATCAGTTCATGGACACAGGGGGGCCTTCTTCTACCTTTCGACTATTGTGAATAATGCTGTTATAAACATGGGTGTGCAGGTATCTGTCTGAGTCCTTGCTTTTGACTAATACCCAGAAGTGGAGGATCAGTTTATTTATTTATTTTTAAGATTTACTTTGTTTATTTGAGAGAGAGAGAGGAGCACATGCACACACAGAGCAGAGGAAGAGGGAGAAGCAGACTCCCCGCGGAGCAGGGGTCCTGACGCGGGACTCCATCATGACCTGAGCTGAAGGTGGGCACTTAACCAACTGAGCCACCCAGGTGCTCCTAGGTCAGTTTATTTGAAACAAAACAACTTTAAACTGTGGCCCCAACCCTAGCAGCCTCCCCTGCCTTCCTGGTGCCCGAGGAATGGTCCCGAGAACCCACATCCCTGGCTTTCCAGGCAACCAGAAGAGAGTGTGAGTGATCGGCGACAGCCTGTTCCCACCAGGCCAAACCGCACATGGTTCCAGAGCTGTCCACTCGCCTCAGGGGGTGGTGAGCTTCTTGTCATTGGTGGTGTGTAAGCAGCAGAAGGCTGCCTTCTGGGTGATTCTTCATTAGAGATAGGCCAGACCAGATGAATGCCAAGGAGACTTGCAGCCTGAAAACTATAAGACCCAGGGCTTTCTAAGAGCTGATTCCCCATTCCAAGAACCAGCTACTGCGAAACCATGCCCCGTGTTTCGGTGTTGCTCTGTTGCTGCTACTCCCCTGAGCCCCGTTGGGGGCGGGAGTGTAATCTTAGCACAGGACCAATGTCATGTCTGCCTTGGCCTTTCACCTTGTGTCATAAATGTTAGTCTGTGTTGCCCTGTGTCCCCGTGACTTGTTTCTTTCCTGCCCCTGTAACGTTCCATGGAGTAAAGGGACCACCACGGGCCCCTAGTACAGGACATGTAAGTTATTGGCAGTCTCTTGAGATTCTAATAAGCTCATAAAACCCAAAGCTTTGTGCCTATTTTGGTTTTTCGTCTTAATCTAAAAATTTTCTATTTTAACAACAAAATCAGCTTTATTGAGGTAGAATTGATATTTCCCTATACTTTGTTACATGTACCCCTCTAAGGGTTACCTACAGGTCTGCAGCACTTAGTGGAGATCCCTTGTAGGGACCATGATGTACGGATGGGCATTTAGTTATTTTAAGATCCCCCCTAGTACTTTCTAGGTATGAGCAGTGCCACAGTGAACTTGTTGTGTGCGTGTATGTGTGTGCGTATGCACGCGTCTGCCCTTACCCCTGGGGGTTGGTACTTATGCAAGAGGAGGTTCTTGTAGGAGGGATGCCTAGGGGAGCAGAGACTGGGTCAGAAGGCATGAGGGATTCCAGGGATGCGTCAACAGCCGCTGGTGGGGGCGGGGGTGGGGGCTGCTGTGTGTTTTTCTCTCCCTGACCTCCTCTCTCTGGCTACTGGCCCTTGGAAATCCCGAGGTTGCGGATGTCAGGAACACCTGGCTTTTGATCTCCAAGAATCAGGGTGAATTGAAAGGCTAGGCTCCCCGAGGGCCATGGGGCCATTTTTCTTATGTGTCAAATGTCTCAGATTGAAGTGGTAACAACTCAGAACCAGGCCCTGACTTGGGCACTTTAACAAATGGTTCCCGAGACCGGTGCTCGTGGGCCACTGCGGGTTTCCTCTGGCGGCCGAGGGGTTGTTTCCATCCCTGGGATATTTTGAAATTAAGTAAGACTGCCATCAGTGAGCTAGTGGGCCCTTGATACAGATGGACATGAGCTTGAACCCCAGCTCCTTGGCTTACCTGCCCTGTGACCTTGGTCGTGTCACTCTTCCGAGTCATTTTCCCCGTCTATAAAGCGGGACGTCAGTGATGGGGTCACCGCAGGACCCAGCAACTCCTAAAGGGATGCTGTCCCTCTTCTTGAATCTTAGTACTGCTGTCCTCTTGCTGGGTGGCTCTGGCATCATCTTAACTTCTCTGATCTTGGTTTCCTCATCTGTAAAATGGGGCTGATCGGTAGTCTGTCTCAGAGCCAGAATGTTCTTTATGGTTTATAAAATACGTTTCTGGCATTTGCTTATCCCTTCACCCCCAAAAGGCAGTCAGGGGTGGAGGGCAGGGCTCGGGGTGAGAGCTGCAAGACGTAACCAGGAGTTGCTGGGCCAGTTAGGATTTGAACCATGAAGAGGAAATTCATTCTGCTGGCGTTCCATTTAGCCACCATGTTGTGCTTGGTCTTGTAGGTGAGAGAGATGGGTAACAAGGAACTTTTCCAGGGGCGTTTCTGCTCTTGGGAGGAAGGGAAGGGGAGACGGGAATGCAGCTACACCTCAAGCAGAGTGTGTCGCACACTTTGAGACCATTCCAGAAAGTTGAATGCCGCAGGGTCTCTGAGGAGGAAGGTGCCCCTTTCAGCCTGCCCTCCACTGAGGCGGTCATTCAGCGTAAGCCTGTTCCTGTCCCTCCTAACTTCAGACCCTCGATGGATGCCCTCTGCTTCTAGGATCAACCCCAGGGCTCTGCACATGGCGGCCCGGCCCCGCCAGCCTGGCTGACCTCCCCACCTGCCACTCGCCATCTGCCCCCAAAGTTTTGGCCACAAGGGGCCTCTTTCTTTTCCTCCATCGCCCAGCTCCTGCCCGCCCCAGAGCTGCCCTCTGCCTGTGCTCCCTCTGTCTGGAACACTCTTTCTTCCCCCTGCTTGGGGGAGGGCCCCCTCATTCTTCGGCTCAGCTCAAATGTCACTTCTTCAAGGAAGGGACCCTGCATCCCCAGTCTGAAGTAGGCCCCTGTCAGTGACACTCAGGGCAACAACGACCATGACCGGGGGAATGGTTGTTGGGTGTCTTTCCTGAGAGCTCTTGACTCTTACATACCTGGGTGAAGAGCTGGGGTGGTCTCAGGGGAGAGAAACTGGTGACCGGATGTGTTTGCATGTAGGTCCCCTCCCCAGAGGGGTCAGTCTGTTTTGGGATGCCAGCTGGGAACAGAGTGGCCTCACCAGGCCCCACATGATTTCAGCTGGCCCCAGGGAGGGTAGGGGCTGATGGCAGCTTGGGCAGCCGAGCTGGGAGAGGGGGAGGGGCCAGTGGGGGGAGGGGAAGACCGTCCCTGCTGTCCGGGACAGGGCCAGCCCCAGAGCAGGAGATCACAGCCCCTCACGACTCTGTCTTCCATTCCTTCAGCACATGGTTATCCCAGGCCGACTGTTCCTTGCGGACTTTACATGTGTCTGGGTCCACGCCAAACACGTTACATTTGTTAGTCCATAGTCCCTGAGCTCCTGTTGTGAGCCAAGCTGGGTCTACACAGCGAACCAAACCCCGGGCCCTGGCGGAGCTCACATGCTGGAAACAGGAGGTGGACAAACATGAGTTAAACGAGAAAGCCAGTCCCAGGGAGAAACGCTAAACCGCGAGGGGGGAAAAGAAAGCCGGAGTGTGTTGTAATTTAAAATTCCTGTGAAAAGTTGATACTGTTATGATTCCCATCTTATGGAAGAGGAAACTGAGTTTCGAGAGGTTGAGTGAGGTGTGTAGGGCCACTGCACAGCTTATCCATGTTGGAGCTGGTCTGGAGCGGTCCATCCATCCATCCATCCATCCATCCTTCACCACGCTGCCTCCCCCTACCTAAGAAAAGCATGACCCAACCTTTTCGAAACTTGGTTTCCTTGGAGCCCTTTGGGGCTTGAACCTTCGATGGGATCATGTCTGAGGAGGAAGAGGGCGCCCCTGCCTGGTCCAGGGAGGGCAGGCTTGGCAAAGATCTGGAGACATGGAGAGGGCAGGTAGAGGGTGCTCCTGCTTGGCTGGGGAAGGGGGAGGGGGAAGAGGAGAGGAGGCAGGGAGTAAGGGGACCGTCCCCCCACCATGGCCCTGTCCTTCCCACAGGTGTCCTGCCTCTGCGGCTCTGCCCCCTGTGTCCTGTGTAGCTGCTGCCCCTCCAGCCCCAACTCCACCGTGACCCGTCTCATCTTCACGGCCTTCCTCTTCCTGGGGGTCTTGGTGTCCATCATCATGCTGAGCCCCAGCGTGGAGAGTCGGCTCCACAAGGTGAGGGGTCCCGGGGCAGGCAGGGGGTGGGGCAGCCTGTGAGACCCAGCTTTCAAGAGCAGGCCCAGTGCTCCAGGTCTGGGGCGGAGGAGGCATGCGATTTGAGGTCCCAGCTCATCGAGAAGGCTGGGCAGGAGTGTCTCCGGGGGTGGAGATGGGGGCGTTTCTTCATGTAGGGAGGAGAGTTTGTTTCTCATAAGCCTGGGGTCCTTTGGAGAATCTTATGGACAACAGTCGGCCTGGGATAACCAATGGATCATCATTGTCCCCCACCTGGATGCTGGCCCTGGGCCGTGCTTTTCCCTCCTTAGTTCTCGAGCCCTGTTTGGGGTCCTCAGTCTTCCCTTCATCCCAGCATCTCAGAGCCTGACACAGGCCCGGGGTCGTATTTGGGCCAGTGGCTCTGACATTTCAGTGTACGGGGAAGTGGGAATGCCCTTGGGAGTGTGCTAGAAATGCAGACTCTTGGACTGCATCTCAAACACTGGTTCTGTCTGAGAAAGCCCTGGAATCTCACCTTCCCCCGGAGTCCCCGGGGGTTCTGGCGTAAGTGGTGGGGAGAACACTCAGTCCTGCTTCCCACAGTGCCGTGCGGTCCAGAGGCCGTGGGGGCGACAGCAGGGAAGCAAGCAGAGAGTCATGATCTGTCCCCAGGGGCCACTCACAGGACTTCAGCCCCAGGGCTGGGAGGGGGTCCAGATGGCGGGGAAGTGGGGAGCTTTGGCAGAGTTGGCCCAGGGTTCTGCGGGCAGGGGGCCTTCACGCTGCTCTGTCTCCCCACAGCTGCCGTGGGTGTGTGAGGAGGGGGCCACAACGACGCCCGTCATCCTTCAGGGCCACATCGACTGTGGCTCCCTGCTCGGCCACCGCGCCGTCTACCGCATGTGCTTTGCGACGGCGGCCTTTTTCTTCCTCTTCACCCTGTTCATGATCTGCGTGCGCAGCAGCCGGGACCCCAGGGCTGCCATCCAGAACGGGTGAGGGCACCCCCCCCAGCCTGCAGCCGGGACCCCCACCGTAGTTTCTGCCCCTGACCGGTCTCCAGCGGTGTCCGGGCCCTGCCCCAGACTCAGGAGCCACCAGAGCACCACGATCAGCTCATTTAGCTCTTTCCACTTCTCAGATGAAGAAATACAAGTCAGAAAGGGTGAGAACATGCTTAAGGCCACACAGCACTTAAGTGACACAGTTGGGACAAGAACCTGGGTGGCCACCGTCGCTCTGACTTAGTCCTTCCCTCTGTCCCTCAGGGATTTTTCTAGGGCCGGGGCAGACTATGCTCATCAGACCATCAGAAAACCCCTCTTCACTTGCTCCAGGACCCAGGACCTGCTCTTGGGGGTAGGGGTTCTGGGGGCCAGCCCTGGTCCCCTCCCCCCACTTAGCGCCCTGGTCTATCCCCCAACAGATTTTGGTTCTTTAAGTTCCTGATCCTCGTGGCCATCACCGTGGGCGCATTTTATATCCCTGAGGGCTCCTTCTCCAACAGTAGGTGGTCTTGGTGGGAGGGCTTGGGTGGGAGGTGGTCCCAGGAGGGAGGTGGGGTCTCCAGAGGGAGGAGCACCGGTGAGGGTTGCGCTTTGCCTCTGTACACAGACCTCAGGCTGCTGCTGGCTGGGTAGGAGATTGCGCTCTGGTGCTTGGCCACATGGCCTTTGGGCGATATGGCGGTGGGCTGGGGGGCACGTGGGTGGGGCCAGCCTCACCCCTGCCCCATGCCCTGCCATGCTGCCTCTTCGCACATGCCTAGGGGGTCCCTGAGAGCATGGATATTGCTACTTCCCAGGCTCCCCAAAGCAGGGCATGGCATAAAGCCTGGCCCTCGGGCTGCCTCCTCGCTGCCTCGCCCCCTCACCCCTGTTCCCTCTCCCCACACAGTCTGGTTCTACTTCGGTGTCGTGGGCTCCTTCCTCTTCACCCTCATCCAGCTGGTGCTGCTTATCGACTTCGCTCACTGCTGGAACCAGCGGTGGCTGTGCAAGGCCGAGGAGTGTGACTCCCGGGCCTGGTATGCAGGTGAGCGATGTCCCGATGTCGTCATAGCCTGAGCAGCAGTGGGTCCCCAAGCTGGAGGAAAGCCTCAGGGGGCATCTGGAGTGGCCCATGTTCTGGGGCGGCAGTGGAACCAACTGGGCCTGATGGCAGGAAGGGGGGATGTGTGTGTGGGCAGGGGCAGCTGGTCCTGGGGTGACTTTGGGGGGCGGTAAGAGGGGAGCCGGACCGGAGAGAGGCCTTGGTGGGGTCTAGTTCAGCGGTTCCTGCAGGATGGGCCTCACGCAGCCAGCCCAGACCAAATGGAAAAACACTGGGTCCCTGAAGCCCTGGGGGCAGAGCAGGTCCCCGCTCAGCTCCATTTCCATTCTCCTGTGCTGACCAAGGAGGAGGGCTTAGTGAGGGGCCGGTTAGGTTTCAATGCCTCTCGAAAGCGGCCAGTCTCTACGATGAGAGTGCTGGGCTTCAGCGGGTCCCTGTGCGGCCAGGGGACTTTATGAAAGACTCTTGTGTTCACTGTATTTCTTTCCATGGTTAACTTATTCATGGCAAATGAGTCCTTTTAGTTCAAGATGGGGCCACAGCTCATCCAGGCACTGGTGAGTGACAGACACTGATATCATTCCTCCGTTGAGGAAGCCGAGGGCCCACACATGGGGCTTCCCGACAAGCCCCCCTCGAGGGTGGGGGGGTCTCTATGCCTCCTGACCCGGCCTCTCGCCACCTCTCCTGCCCAGGCCTCTTCTTCTTCACCCTCCTCTTCTACACGCTGTCCATCGCGGCCGTGACATTGCTGTTCATCTACTACACTCATCCCGGCACCTGCTACGAAGGCAAGGTCTTCATTGGCCTCAACCTCACTCTCTGCTTCTGTGTCTCCATTGTCGCCGTCCTGCCCAAGGTCCAGGTGAGTCTGCTTGTCTCTGCCCGTCCTGACGCCGGGCCCCTTGGTGTGGGGGGACTTCTGGTAGGAACCTGGGGGTCTTGGGGAAAGGCCATCAGTCATAGAGGCTAAGGGTGTGGGCTCCCGAGTTGGCCTCCTTGGCTTCGAGTCATAGCTTTCATGGCTACTTGCTGGGTGTCCTTGGGTAAGTGCCTTACCCCCTCTGTGCTTCTCTCTTCTCCCATGTAGAAATGAGGGTAATACCTATGCTTTGGAGTTATTTGCAGGATTGAGATAGAGTTTGTGAACCCAGAGAACAGGGCCTGGCCTATAGATATCTATCAGGTATTAACTATTGTTATCCTTGTTGTCTTTATGGAAATCGGGAGACCCTTAGAGAGGATCCCTGTGTGACATCTCCCAGATCCCCTCAGCAAGCGGTGTTGGGAGGTGCTGTTGCAGGCCCCAGTCCCAGACCCTCTGGCATAATGGGTGGGCCCCCCAGGTCATCGTGAGCTCTTCAGCAAGAGAGCCCTATGAGCCCAGCAGTGCCTCACGGTTGGGGATGAGATCTCAGCCCACTGGGGGTTTCACAGGTAGCCTGGGGAGCCTTTGAGGGTCTTTAGCAGAAAGGTGGGGAACCTCCCTTCTCATCTGAGCCTCTATTTCCCGGTGAGAAAACTGAAGCCCAGAGAGAGTGATGCCTGTGTCCCAGCTCACACAGCAATCAGTATTCATTCAGCGACGACTTCCAGAGCGCTTGTTGTGTGCTGGGCTCTTGGAGATGTTGGGATGTAGCTGTGAGGGGAGACTAACAACAGCTCCATGCCCTCTCCTGTCACGTAGTCCGGGCATCACCATCATCCCCACTTTCCAGACCAGTAAGGGGAGGCTGAGAGGAGGAGAGAGACACGCCTGAGATCACACAGCTTGGGGGGCGGGGGGTGAGCCGGGGGGCGGCGCTGGCAGATTGGACCCCGAGCCTGCGCTGCTTATCCAAGTTTGGATTCCTGTTTCCAAGCGTGTGTGTGGTGAGGGTGGGGAAGAACAGCTGGCAGGAGACGAGGCCAAGGGAGATAATTTGGGATCCTACATGCTATGTGGGAAATAAAAGAGAGTGGGCAAAGGTGGGGGGGGGGGCCGGCAGGGAGGGGAGTGGGTGCTGCCACGGGGGTGAGGGTGTTCGGGCCTCACTGAGAACGCCCAAGCTGAGGCCTGAAAGCCAAGGAGAGGCTGGCTGTGTGGAGACGTTGGGGAGGACCATGTCAGGGAGTGGGCACAGCGAGTGCAAAGGCCCTGAGGTGGGAGAGGGTTTAGTGGGTTCTGTGGACAGAGAGGAGGCCAGCTTGGCTGGAGCGGAGGAGCTTGCTGGTGGGGGTGGGGGCAGGTGGAAACGAAGGCAGGAGCAAAGCAAGGAGGGCTTTAATTCAGAATGTGAACGGGTGCCGCTCTGGGGCGGTGATCTCAGAGGGGAGCGACCGGGATAGTCTGTTAGAGAAAGAACGAGGACTCCACCTTTGAGTGGGCAAGGTGGGTGGTGGGTGGGTGGTCCAGGGGTTGTGTTCTCCTGAGGGGTGTGGGATGGGATGGCTCTAGGGTGGCGGGGGCTCCTGAGGTCCCCCGGTGTGGTGTGAGTGAGCTAGGTGCAGGTGGGGCGCCCCCACCCCCTTGCCCCAGGTCTGACGGGGCTCTTCCTGATGGACCGCTCTTACCAGGAAGCCCAGCCCAACTCGGGTCTGCTGCAGGCCTCGGTCATCACGCTCTACACCATGTTTGTCACCTGGCTTGCCCTGTCCAGTGTCCCCGGTGAGTACAGGCCTGGGTTTGGGGAAGCCTGGGCTCATTCCTGGGTCAGCAGAAGGTTTCCAGCGGGGTGAGGACCCTCACAGGTGACAGGGACATCTCAGCCCAGCTTGTACCCCCTCTTAGTCCTTCAGGGAGGTAGGAGGACCCTAGCTGTTCCTGGAACTCTTTTCTCTGTCGTTAGTCTGCCAAGTGCTGTCTGTTGCTGGGATTTGGATGGTCAGTTGTATGTCTGTCTGTTCATTCGGGTTGGCTCTCGACCCTTCCTCAGACCTGGCCTACAGGGGCTGAGGGGGACCATGCTCCCATCTCTAGACCAGAAATGCAACCCCCACCTGCTGACCCACTTCGGCAACGGGACGATCCTGGCGGGCCCTGATGGCTACGAGACTCACTGGTGGGATGCCCCGAACATCGTGGGACTCATTGTCTTTATCCTGTGCACGCTCTTCATCGGGTATGGGGGAGCATCATACTCGCCTGAGCGTGCGAGTGAGGGGAGGACATGGGAGCTCCGACCCCAAGGAGGAAGGCGCCCTTAGCAAACACAGGTCCAGCCCTGTGCTCGTGCAGAATGGAATCTCTCTGAGGGTTCAGCATGACTGGGCAACAGGGGCATGGTTGGACGCTGCCTCCTGGCCCAGAGCCCTCTTCTTGCACACCAGCCTGGCATGTGCCCAGCTCAGTGGGGTGAAGGCAGCTCTGGGGGGGGGGACAGGGAAGAAGCCTGGACTGCGGCCAGCAGGGGTGGGCTGTGTCACTCACCTGCTGTGGGGTCTCAGGGCAAGTGGCTTCATCTTTCTGAGCTTTTGTGATGATGGAGGATGGTAACCTCCAATGCCAGGGGTGGCGGGGACCCCCCAATGGCACCTGGGAGAGGGCAGCTCAGACTGAATAGCACATAACAGCTTTTTTTTAAAGGAGAATCTTAGCAAGGGCTTATCAGTGTGGACTCTGGAGCCAAACTGCCTGTGTTTGAACCTGGCCATACCACTTAGCAGCGGGGCGATCTTGGGCAGGTCCCTGCACCTTTCTGTGCCTTGGTTTGCTTATCTGTCAAACAAGGATAAAAATAGTCCCTACTTCGCAGGGTTGTGGAAGGGCGGTCGATGAGTTAGTATGCATAAGGCACTTAGAAAAGAACTTGGCAAGTAGTCGGTGCCAAATCATTGTTTGCTTTTATTGCAAGTAACTGGGAGAGTTTGCACAGCTGGGGGGCAGCAAGTGAGTGGCTCTTGTGGGCCTCTGCGGGGCCCACGGCCGGTGCTGCTCTCTCCATCCCTGCATGGCTGCCTGGAGGAGGCCTCTGCCCAGTTCCCCTGCCCTCCCAGAGTCGTCCATCCATTCCGGGCAGGGCATGTTTTCTTCTAAGCAGCACACCTGTCTCCCAACATTCTGAGGCTGTTTCATATTTTGTTTCGCCCTTTTTTCAAAGCCTGAGGAAGTCACGCTTTGTTGCCTCATTTGATGGTTTTCTCAACCAGGGAAGACCCAGATCCCCTCCCTGTACAGATAAGGAGACGGGAGGTTCAGGAGGAGCGGCCCCCTGTCTGAGCCTGCATGGTGGCTGCAGAGCCCCCAGACTCAGAGTGGCGCCCCTGCTGCTCCCCAGACTCACCTCCCTGGACTGTGGTCACAGGGCTGTGCCTCTGAGAGCCCAGGGGGCTTAAAAAAGCGTAGTGCTTTTTTAAGTTTTATTTATTTATTCAAGAGAAAGAGAAAGAGAGAATGCAGGAGGAGGGGCAGAGGGAGATGGAGAGAGAGAATCTCAGGCAGACCTCCTGCTGAGTGCAGAGCCAGACACAGGGCTCGATCCAGCAACCCTGAGATTGTGACCCGAGCCGAAATCAAGAATAGGACGCCTAACTGACTGAGCCACCCAGGTGCCCCCTTAGCACACAGTTCTTAAAACCCAGAGAGCAAGGAAGCAGGTGTAGCCACAAGGACAGGGACCACTGAGGACGGCAGCCGTGCCCAGCCATGTCCCCAGGACCTGGGCTCCCAAGCGCTGGAGATCCCCATGATGTCTGATGATGGCTGGGGTCAGGGGAAGCTCCGCGGGTGACTTCTCAGCATGGTAGGATGCGGTCCCCATCTCCTTCTGGGGCACTTTTTTTTTCCCAAATGCGAGTTGGATTTTCAGAATTGCCCGTGTGTCTCACTCTATTAAATACTATTTAAAGATTTTTTTTTTTTTTTTTTTTTTTGACAGAGAGAGATCACAAGTAAGCAGAGAGGCAGGCAGAGAGAGAGGAGGAAGTAGGCTCCCTGCTGAGCAGAGAGCCCGAAGCGGGGCTCGATCCCAGGACCCTGAGATCATGACCCAAGCCGAAGGCAGCGGCTTAACCACTGAGCCACCCAGGCGCCCCTATTAAATACTATTTAAAACATTAAGACCTCATTACAGAAATGACCAAAAAAATCATTACTGCTGGTGGTTTTTTTTTTTTAAATCATAAACATGAAGAAAGGGGACGTCATTAGTAAAACTACTCTAGAAGGAAAACAAACTTAGTGGCAAATGAGTACTCTTCATTATTAATATGGCCAGTGAATGCTGTCCTGGGGATGGTCCCTTGCAGTACTGGGTACTCAGTACATATTTTCGGGATTGGCAGTCGGACAGCCCGAATAACAGCGCCTGTTTCTCTAGTTTATACTCTGTGCTGGGCACAGTGCTGAGGGCTTTACCTTATTACTGCTCCTGGCAGCTCTACAAGGGAGGTACTGTAACCCCTCATTTTACAGAGGCTCAGAGAGGTTAAGTGTCTTGCCTAAGGCCACACAGGAAGTGGAAGTGGTGTTCCGAGTCAGAGCAGTGAGTGGATGGGCCCAGAGCCTCACCACCAGGTCACCAGGCCCCAAGGGCCTGGAACCACCATGCCCACCCTTAGGACCAATGCCATGGCTCACGAGGCCCCCGGGGGCTTCCTCCCTGTCTCTCCCCTCCCTCCCCGACAGGCTGCGCTCCTCAGACCACCGGCAGGTGAACAGCCTGATGCAGACAGAGGAGGGCCAGTCGGCGCCAGAGATCATGCAGCAGCGGCAGGTGGTGGCAGAGTGCCGGGGCCAGGCCTTCGACAATGAACAGGATGGCGTCACCTACAGCTACTCCTTCTTCCACTTCTGCCTGGTGCTTGCGTCCCTGCACATCATGATGACCCTTACCAACTGGTACAGGTACACGAACCCAGGCCGGGCATGGACTGTGTGGGCTGTGCAGAGGCGTGGGCGCCGCATACATCCTCTCCCCTCCCCCACCCCCCTCCTTCTATCCCGGCTTCTCCTGATGCCTGCGGCAGGTTTGGCCACAGAGGGGTCTGTCTGGGACCCTCCGCAGAGTCTGCACATCCAGGCCCCAGCTGCCAGGCCAGTCTGCTCAGTAGCTTGTGCCTTCCCTAAGTGCCTGAGAAAGGGTGTTGGGGGGGCGGTTACAGGAGGGGATGCTGGTCCTGTGCAAGGGCAGATGAGGCTTACAGATCAAGAGTATAAGGTCAGAGTTGGGATTCATGACTCTTGGAGGATGAGGATTTAGAGTGTGAGGTTAGAATTGGTTACAGGGTCAAGAATAGGAGTCCTGAAGTCAAGAGTTGGGGACTGGGGCCATATAAAGCCACAGATTTGATTCTTCTGGTTAGAATTGGGGTTAGCAGGCTATAAAGCCAGGATTGAAGTTGCCAAGTCACGGAACTAAGATCAGAGTAACAAGGTCAGGGCTCAGGACTGGTGTTACAGAGTCAAGGGGGGCCTTGTCAAGGGGGCCCCCTTGACTGGGGGCCAGAGTCAAGGGTCGGAATTAAGGTCAGAGATATCAGAATTTGGTCTTAAGGTCAGGGTTCAGGGATGGAGTTATAGGATTGAGGGTCAGAGTCAAGGTTGGAGGTCAGGACTAAGGTCAGGAGCTCTGGGGTCCCAAAGGCAGGGACCAGGAGTCAGGTTATAATATTAGAGTCTAGGACTGGGGTCAGTGTTGAAATTGAGGTCAGCGTCAGGTCTGTGGTATTAATCAAAAGCCATATTTAAGGTCAAAGACAGAACCAAGGCCTAGTATCAAAAATATCAGAGATGGGGGGGCTAGAGTTACAAAGTAAGAGCCAGAGTCGAAATCAGGAGTCACAAGTGGGTCGTAGGGTTAGGACCAGGACTGAGGTCACTGGGACGATGGTGTGTTCCAGACCCGGCGAGACCCGGAAGTTGATCAGCACGTGGACCGCCGTGTGGGTGAAGATCTGCGCCAGCTGGGCGGGGCTGCTCCTTTACCTGTGGACCCTGGTGGCCCCTCTCCTCCTGCCAAACCGGGACTTCAGCTGAGGCGGCCCACCCAACTGGTGCCTTGGGGCTCAGGGAGTCAGCCACGCTGAGCCCCTACCCCAGCCCACCTCCAGGACTTGCTCCGGAGCTGGGCCCCCTGTTCTTAGTGCCTTTGGGGATAGGGAACCTCAGACCCAAACCTGAGCCCCACCTTCCCACTGCCTCCAGACCACAGAGCTGCCTCTTCCTTACCCTTGTCCCCCATCCCCTGCACTCGCCCTCTTGGGAAAAAAGGGGCCCTTATTTTCAGGCTCTCCCGGAGAGGGATCCCAAGGAGACAAACCCTCAGAGCCACTCCCCAGGATGGGGTCCCCAGCACTGAGGCCCCAGGTGGCGCTGACCACATCCCCCAGGGTGCGCCGCCCCCTTCTGGGACTCCGTGCCTTACTGAGTCTCCACAACTTTGCGCAATAAAGCAGCTAATGTATGTACCTGCCCGTGTCCTGTGCCCCCCACACTCGGGCGCGGCCACCATGCCTTCTGGGGCCAGTGTGGGGGCAGAAACAATGTCAGAGCAGAGGAGGCCAGATGAGGGACCCCAGACTCTGTTCTGTAAGGCCTGGAGAGCCTTGGGGCAGAGGAAGGGGAGACTACAGGGGAAGGAGGATAAAGGGAGCCTGGGGGCCAGGAAAGGCACTGCAGCAGTGTCCACATGGTGGGTGGTGAGGCCAGAGTCAGCGTGGAGAGTTTGGTGGCTGATGGGGCCATCTTCATCGTCCTGCCAGTGCCCGCCCTGAGCTCCCGTCCATCTCCATTCCGCCGCCAGGGTCCTACTCCTTCTTCTTGCCAGAGCCATAGTCCTTGTCACCAGCTCTGGGCCAGGTGCCTTGGGGAATGCAGAGAAGAATCTGACCCAGCCCCAGACTTAGTGCATGGTGGGACGTGCACTGGAGTCAGCCGAGTGGGTCTGGATCCGGTGAATCTTGGAAGCTGTGGGGCTTGTGTGGGTCTCCAGGCGAGTCCTACCCCTCTGGGCACTGGCGGCTCACCCTTCAGTGGAACGGATGCCTCCCGCTGCCGAGCTGCTGTGAGGCATGGATCTAGCAGCCCAGCGGGTACCCCATAAGCACCATGGGTTCCCGTCTCTGAAGGCGCATAGTAATGCAGCGGGAACAACAGGCTCCTAACTGTGGCCCCAGAGCGTGGTCCTGACATGGTGGCTGCCCACAGGCCATGCACCCCCTCTATTTGCGGGTGTGACTAATAGATAGGACGTGACTGGGTTTGCTGGGTGCTGGGGGTGCGGTGGCCAGGGACACAGCCTGTTTCCAGGGAGCTCGTGGGTCACAAGGGCTGTGGGGGTGCCCGGGCTATACTGAGGGGAGGCCTGCCAAGGGCTGGGCATGAGGACAGACATCCTACAGAATGAGTGGGCACCAGCCAGCTCTAGAGGAATGAAAATGCTCGAGGCAGAGGGGCCAGCATGCGAACAAGAGAGAGTGGGGCGTTCCAGGACAGTGTGGAGTGCGGGGTGGCTGGTCATCGTGGAGCGTGCAGGTCAGGAGATGCTGAGCTGAGAGGTGGGCAGGGACCCAATCACACAGGCCTTCGAGGGCCAAGGCGAAGAGACCAGATGTTACCCTCAGTGCAGAGGGGAGCCGTGGAAGGTTTTGGAGCAGGGTAGAAGCAGTGAAGGTGTGAGGTAATCATTCTGGAAGGCTTCAAACAGAGCAGTGACATGGTCCAGGTGGTATTTTAGAAGGATTTCCCTGAATGAAGGGGAGGGTTGGTAGCTGGGACAGGTGCCAGGGCCCGGGAATGAAGAGAAGGGGTCGGGTGGGGACTAGGGGAGGGGCAGAGGATGTTGTCTCTCAACCCTGGGACAGATCCTGGGGAAGGTCTTGGCCCTGGGTGCGTTTCAGGCCAAGGAAACCCTCTCCATGGAGCAGCCCGAACCTCCTGTCTTTCCTCCTTTCACCTTTGGGAGAAAAAGCCCACACCATGCTCCTGATAACCTTTTTGTTTTTAAATGAATTTGTAGGGGCGCCTGGGTGGCTCAGTGGGTTAAGCCGCTGCCTTCGGCTCAGGTCATGATCTCAGGGTCCTGGGATCGAGTCCCGCATCGGGCTCTCTGCTCAGCAGGGAGCCTGCTTCCTCCTCTCTCTCTCTCTGCCTGCCTCTCTGCCTACTTGTGATCTCTCTCTGTCAAATAAATAAATAAAATCTTTAAAAAAAAAATAAATAAATGAATTTGTAGAAGTGAACTATTTTGTCCTGCTTTTGTACCATGTTGCCCTACAGTTTTCAAAGTATTCATTCAACAAACATGCACCGAGCATGAGTTCTGGGCCAGGGTCTAGGCCAGGGTGGGCCTAATCGGGAAAGAGGCGAGGCCCGGCTGAAGAGTCTGAACTCCCGGTGAAGGAGTTTCATGTCCCAAGTTGGAGGTCACCACCTCTGAGAAGCCACCTGGATTTCTCCCAAATAGGTCAAAGGGCCTCCCCTCCCCTGATGTTATTTCCCCAGTGGCCATTCAGTCCCCCAGTCAGGCGGTGGTCACACTCACTCACCTGGTGGGCATTGTGGTGGAGGTGGGGGCGGATGTCAGGGCTGACTGCTGCCCACCCAGGGGCCTGGCTGCAGGGTCTGGCCTGCAGAAGGTCTGGCCTTTTGTCTCCTGCTGCCCAGCACCATGGCTTCCACATGTCCTCCCTCCCACCCCTCCCCCCTTTCTCTCCACCTTCCTCCCTACCCCTTCTTCCTCCCTCCTCCACACCCCCCTCCTTTCTGACCTCCCATCTCTTTTCCTTCATACGCTCTCCTCCGTGGGTTCTCTCCCCTCTCACTTTCTTTTGTCACCTCCTGTCTTTCATGGGTCTGTGGGACAGGCCCATAGGACACTGCCCTTTTTGAGGGCTAGTCCCTGACAGGCAGGTCTGTGACAGAGAAGGGCATAGCTCTGGACCAGACTGTCGAAGGGCTCTCTGGGCAGAGCAGGTATGAAGCCCACAGATCAGTGTGGGGACTGGAAAGCTCTCTGGGTTCAGCTCCAGTCCTGTGTGCCCCACCTCGCTTCTGTAAAATGGAACAGTGGTGGTTTTGTAAACCATAAAGCCTGGTGCTTGGCGGAGCCAGATGATGCGGTTAACCAGCAGACATTCCTCATCCCCTCTCCCTTTCTAGCCAGTATCACGAAGGCTGGAAAAGTCAAGGAGTCCCTCTGCAGCTTCCTGGAGAGCAGTGGGTACCTCCTAACGAGCCCACTAATGGCATCCGAAGGAGAAGGCTAAGGGGCAGTTCCAGGAAAGGGGCTGTTTTTCTTCTTTGGGGGGTGGGCTGCTCCTTCTCCCCCTTTTCTATCTTAACACGAATGAGATGGCTGGGGCTACAGCAGCTATCTTGGGACAGTGAGGCAACAAGCCGGAGGGTGAGAAACCAACAAGGTGAGGACCTAGTACAGAGAACTGGAAGGGCTCTGGGTGCTTGACGTGTCCTGCTGGGCCTGTCCCTGCGCTTCTGTTATGTGAGGAAAACAAATGTCAATGTGTTTCAGCCCCTGGTGGTTGGGTATTAGTTCCTCGCTGCTGAATGTATTTCTGATATGACATGTGAGATGATCATTAATTTCAGCAATGATAAAAATAATAAACTAGAGAAACTGGTCTCCATGACTCAGGACTATTGGGTGGCAAGAGTATAGCACACGCACACAGTATCCATGTATATATTTGGAAATAAATATGCATTTATATAATATATATATGTTTAGTATCAGGAGAAACTGACAAGATAGTTTTTTGAGATAGTAATTTTTTTTTTCCTTTAGGAAACACACAGGAGAAGAAAGTTCTAGATCTCCCTGCCTTGGGGGAGTTTTGAGGAAGTGTGGGAAGCAGGAGAAGGAGGTTACTTGCAAAATAACTTCCCCTGCTAGCTTTGGCAACCAAAAGCCCAGTCTGTTGAGAAGCTTCTGGGCAGTGGGGGAGGTGCCTCCTGGAGGGAGAGGAGAGAGAAAGAGCCTCTGTAGGAACTTGATGAGAGATGGGCCATTTCTCCGAGACCCTAAAGAAGTTCTCTGTGAAGAAGAAACAGAAGGTTGTGGGTTCCCTGAGCAAGGGTGGGCATCCCAGTTCCTGCTGAGTTAGGGGAGCTGCTCAGGCCTGGGGAAGGAGGTGTCTGGGGAAATGGAAATTCAGTTTCCACCAGGCAACAGGTCTCTCCCACTCTGCCGCTGTCTCATGGCTCTATGTGACCCCAGGACTTTTGCACTATCTCGGAATGGACCCCGAGTGTGCTGGGGAGGACAGTGAAGAAGGGCTGAGGTTGAATTTCCTACCAGCCTGGACGGATGGGGCTTTGGATAGAAAGGGAGATGACGTAAAACAAATGAACAGGTGCTGTTCGTGGCACACGTGTGCACTGAGCTTCATACCCACTTGGAGATCATTTTATAACTTAGTTTTTTTTTTTTTAAGATTTTATTTATTTATTTATTTGACAGACAGAGATCACAAGTAGGCGGAGAGGCAGGCAGAGAGGTGGGGGAGTGGAGGGAAGCAGGCTCCCCGCTGAGCAGGGAGCCTGATGCGGGGGCTCAATCCCAGGATCCTGAGATCATGACCTGAGCTGAAGGCAGAGGCTTAACCCACTGAGCCACCCAGGCGCCCAAGATCATTTTAGCTCCAAGGTGTGTTCATGGCCGACAGTACAAGAGTGCGAAAAGCATTCACCTGCTTCACTTCTTCAAGCAGCAGCAAGGGAGCCTCCTGAACGAATATTCTCTAAGTCACTTCACTGATCCTCAGTTGGTGGGCATTTATATTGTTTTCAGTGGTTTTCTTTCTTCCGTTCCATTTTGTTTTGTCTTTGCTGCCATCAGCTGTTGTGTCGATTCTGGAAGCTTGTTGGGTTGCACTAAGGGCATGGAGCCCAGAGCCAAGGCCCTTTAGGTTTTGACCTTGGCTTTGCACCTAGCTGTTGTGGCCTCTCTGGGTCTCAGTTTCCCCACCTGCAGAATGGGGCTGATAGTAGCCCCCGCCCCGTGGGACGCTGCCATGGTCAGGAAAGGCATGTCTTTAAAGGGCTTGGCACCATTCTGGGGCCAGAGTGGGAGTCCCCAAGAACCGTGACTCCTTCCTTTCTCTGGCTGTCAGTTCTCAGGAACTAAGACAAAAGGCTAGGCCAAGAGTTGAGGTCGCCTTAGCCTTCTCTCGACCTCCAGGGATGCCAGCCCTTGGCTCTGCTCAGGGTGGGCGTGAATGATGGTGGCAGGAAGTGGGGACGAAAATAGTAACAGGAGCCAACATGTGGTGAGTGGCGGGTTCCTGGGTATCCAGCCTGGAAGAAGGAGCTTTGACCCCTAAGCAAGCCTGTTAGTGCACAGAATAGGAATTCTGTTAGGGAGGAAGAAGATGGAGGCCCTGACCCCCCCCCCCCCAATCTCCCCTACCCCACAGTCTAAATCAACCTCCCCATTTTCCTTAGTGCACTCTGTTTCTCAGCATAGCCATCGTTACTGGGAGCGATTCTGTGTCCTTTGTGTGGTTTTCCCTGTATCGTCTGACTCTTCCTAAAGTCAACAAGGGGAGAACCTCCCCTCATTGTTTACAGTATCCCTGGTGCCTAGAACAGAGCCTGATAAAGAGAGTGTGCTCAGTGAGAGCCGCGTTAGTTGACTGACTGACTGTGGCAACAAATATTAGTTGATTCTGGAACAGCCATGGGAAAGCTCAGGGTCTGGAGGGCTTGTCGCCAAGTAGGAGGGAGAGTTGTCCTGGGCTGGGTCAAGAGGCCTGATGGCTCTTACTGAGATGTGCAGGGTCATAAGAAAACTCCAAGACGTGGCTTTGAACCTAAGACCTACGGTAGGGGTGAGGCCTCCCCATGGCGGGGCATGGCAGAGGCTCTGCAGTGAGAGGGCAGGTCCGCTCCAGAGCCCAGGAGCTGCCGCCTCATGGTGAGGGGTGTGGGCAGAGGTGGGAAGGCCCAGGCTATGGTGTCCAGACCTTGCAGACTGCAGACTTGCAAGTACAGCTGGTTGGGCCTTTTCTGTCTTTTAAACAAGTGCCGTTGCAAGGATCGTGGTGTCCTGCTATGGTGACAGCGCTCAACCTGTCCCCGCCGTGCCTCCTCAGTGTGCACCTGCTGCTTCCTCACCTTGTCCCCAAACACCTCTGTTGGCAGCCCCGACATTGGGCGGGCACAGGGACTGTGACAGGGGCAAAGGCAAGGTCTAGACCTGCCCTCTGTCTTCCACAATGCCTTGGGGGCAATGGGCTTTGGCCTTGACCATTCTGGGTTCTTTTTCCCAGGGGTCCCAGGCTTGCGAGGGTGGAAGGGCCCTTGGCAGGGACAGGACCCCATGGGGGCCAGATCGTGAGTCTGGATCCTGGCAGCCCAGCTCCCGTCCTGGCCGGTCCTCTGCCTCACGTCCGTGAGCCTAAGCTTCCTCACGTGGGTCTCTGTGTTCAGCAGGAGTCTGCTTGTCCCTCTCCCCACTGTCTCTCTCTCTCTCTTTCTCTCTGAAAATAAATAAATAAAATCCTTTAAAAAAAAAAAATCAGCCGAAGGAAGACACTGAAAAGTAATCAAAGAAAACTCACTTAAGGGGAGCCAGAGACCAGAAAGGGGGAGATTTCATGGGGTGCCAGTCAATGTCCATCCCAGGAAGAATTGTCAATTACAGACCGCAAGAGAAGAATCTTGGAGAAGAATCAGGAAAGAATCATCAGTTACAGGCCCCCAAAAGAAAAGCTGTACGTTTACTTTCCTACATGAAATCAACAACCCCAGCAACTCAGCCAATGAGAAACCGTCTTCACCCTGAGTTCGTGATTTCTCCAGGGGACTTTTGTTCAGAACCATCTCTTCTGGGTGACTGGGGAGTGGGGTGGTGGCACATTTGGTTAAGCCTCTGACTATTGATTTTTGTCTCAGACTGTGGTCTCAGGGTCATGAGATTGAGCTCCGTGTTGGAATCTGTGCTCAGCACCAAGCCTGCTCAAGATTCTCTCTCCCTCCCTCTCCCTCTGTTGCACGCCCCCACCTGCCTCTTTCCCTAAAAATTAAAAACAAACAAAATAAAACAGCAACAAAAAAAAACCCATCTCTTCTACCTTCCTTCTTCTCCATAAAATAACGATCCTGTCTTTTGTTTGTTGGCCTAACCTATGGTTTGTGCCACAGCCCAAGTGTCCCAACACTGAAAATTCCCTGACACTCCCAATAAGCCTGTTTTTGCTGGTCGGAGAACTATTTTATTTTTAAGGTCATAGCCTGCAGGTTCTAATATGAGAAAGCACCAGATGCTGAACTCCCTAACTGTCCTCTCCCCATGAAGTCAGGATGCATTCATTTCCGTGCATCCACGAGCCACAATTTGCTTGGAACACACAGCCTACGAGGACAGCTCACCTGAACTTTGGCCTTCAGAATTTTGATTGGCCTTCATTATGCAGACATGACTGATTGATGATTGGTTGATCCGGTCTCCAGGTCAACTGATATTGTGTGACCCAAATCCCCCATCCTAAATCACGTGGTTGGTCTTTCTGATCTGGCCAGCTCTCACCCTAAATTACACTGTTACTCTCTGGCTGGTCCCAAACGCCCAGGGAGGCAAAGATTCCTGGCCAGGAGCTGAGAGCAAAGGTCAGACCTCTGTTTTGGCAAGGTTAAAGTCTCTTTTTTTCCAACTTCATTGAGATACAATTGAAACATATTTTGTAGAAGTCTGAGGTGTACAATGTGTTCATTTGATACACTTATAAATTATAAAATGATTACCAAGGTAGTACCAGCGACATATCCATCCCATCATATAGTTACCATTTCTTTTTGTGGTGAGAACTTTGAAGATCTACTCTCTCAGCAGCATTCAATGTATGATACAGTATCACTAGCTGTAACCCCCATGCTCTACATTAGGTTCTCAAACTTGTTAATTTTGTATTAGAAGTTGTACCCTTTGACCAGTATCCCCCCATTTCTCCCATTCCCTATCCCTGCTACTATTAAATTCTTTATTATTTACCAGATCAGCCTGGAAAATGACATGACTTTGGGGACTTTGAAGATCCCGGAGGAGCTACCTTGTCTTTGCCTGCACTCACAGCTTGAACAGTCTGGGGCTGTGGGTTGAGGACTTACAAGGAAACTTACCAGGAAACACAACTAACACTTATGAGGATTTCCTATGGGCCAGCACTGACTCAGCCTTCTCCATGCAACATCTAACTTCTTCTCCTGCAACATCTAACCCTCTTACCTTCACCATTAGGAGGAAGAGTATTCATGGCCTCATTTTGTGTATGAGAAAAGCATGGCAGGGAGTGGTTGATAACTCACCCAAGGTACACAACTAATAAGTGGAGAACCTAAGATTTGGACACAGGTTTGGATGACATCCAAGTCCACCCTCTCTGCTGTCCTGCCCCATATATTCTAACACTATATATTTGGAGTCAAGTGGGTTCAGTTCTGGGTGCAGACATTTACAGGCTGTGTGATCTTGGCCAGGTCAAGGATTCTGAGTCTCAATTTCCTTATTGACAATATAGCTAATGGACCTCCCTTCAGTGTCCTCTCCCTCCTGCTGGTCTTCTGACTCTGTGAGATATTTACCCACCCGATTTCCCCCACGAGACCAGGGATCGCTGGAGGGGAGAAATTGCAACCTACCTATTCATTCACCTCAGGCCCCCTCCTGCCGCACTGTCAGTTTGGCTGTTACTGAAATACATCAGAGCATTCCCCCAAAAGTCCGGCTATAATGTCAAGTTCTGCAAGTCCTTCTAAGCAGGTGGGGAGGGGCAGGGGCAGCCATCCTCAGGGCTGGGTGTCCAGTGTGGAAGGAACTGGCAGGTAAAACCCTCTCGGGGAACCTGTTCACACTTCATATGGAAAACATGGACCTTACGCCCTGGGAGACCTGGCAGGGTTTAGGCTGATGTCACAATTTGCAGTGTGACCTTGGGCAAAGGACATAATTCCTTTGGCTTTGTTTTTTCTATTGGGAAAATATGCCGGGCAGACTAGACCATTGGATAGTTACAGACTCTTCTCCTACCTTGGCCAAATGGTCCTCGGGAGCTCTGGTCCAGGTTCTCCCAGAGGGAACGCCTATGATGGTCTTTATGGTTCAAAATGCTTCCTTCTCTCTGGTCTCGATGGCCTGTTACTCCCCTAACAGCCCCCCATCACATAGACTCATGCACGCTTATATGCATACACACGTGAATCTGTGACCCACAAGCACAAACACATAGACATACAAACAGGTGCATAGCACATGTACAAGCACTGTGTCTCTCAGACACATGTGTTCATACATGCAGAAGGCACACACACATGTTTGCATGCAGGGGACTGCCACACAGTACCCATTCACCCTGTCCCTGTGACCCTGCCCTGCAGTAGGAGCTAGAAAGCCGAAAACTCATTTCCTGGAGCCCCTTTCCTTTAGAGCTCTGGTTCTGGGTGACTTAGGTTCAGCCAGTGGGAGACACATGACCTTTGGAAGGTGGAAAGGAGTTTCTACAGATAAGCACTGTCTGTGGGTATTTGTTTTTTCCTATGGCCTTTTCCGGTACATGGGTCCAGGCGGGTGAGAGGTGGGACTGGATAGTGTGCTGGTAGGTATGCCAGTCTTGCTGATCAATTAATTGATCGTGGCAGGAGCAGCTTGGCTCTGCGGTGGCGACAACAGGGGCTCCCTAATCCTGGTGGTTTTAGCCAGGGGTGGTGAGGGTCCAGAGATGGGAGCTCCCTTGGCAGCCCACTTCCCCAGCGTGGTTATGGGTGTGGCTCCTGAAAGCTCAATGTTTAATTTGTTTCTTTCAGGTCTGCTGACTATATAGAACATGTAACACTCTGTAATAAATGTCTTTCAATTTCAACTAGCTAGAGGACTTTCCATTCTCTGCACCTAAATAAATCTTCAGGTCTTGGCTCCAATGTCCTGATTCCCGAGTCTTCCATTATGTGCTTCCCATTCTCCAATTACACCTGACTTTTGACACTGACCAATGTTGTATGGTGCCTGCGGGATGGCTCCTTTGTACAGACACATCCCAAATGCCCCGATCCTATCACAATCTTAGGAATGTACAGATCTCATCTTCCCTCTATATTCTCATCAAACAGAATATGTAGAAAAATGTGTTGTTCAGCAAACAAGATCGGGGGCTCCGGGAAGTTACCAACCTGGGGTGTCTCCTTCGTAATGAAGGATGTCTGGATGTCAGGCCTTGATCCCCTTGGAAATCTGGCTGTGTGGGGAAGGGAAAGGCTACAGATGGTTGCTAGGGGAGTTGCTATGCTCTAAAGGCTTGGTGCTTGCAGATTCCAGCAGTGGCTGCCTTGTCCAGTCTGCCGCTCCAGGGCTCCCTGTAGGTAAGTGTCCCTGGTGAAACTATGGCTCAATCCCTGCCTCTGGGTAGGGTCCTTTCTTGTCTTACTGGGGCCTCACCTGTCCACGGCTTTGAGTCTTCTAGGGTGTAGCTACCTAAATGTCCCTCCTCTCAGAGCATGGACTATGTGCATGTCCTCCCAGCAAATACTTAACCGGCACGTGGAGGCTCTGTTCTTGGTGCTGGAAAGGACAGCCATTCACAAGACAGCACAAAGCGGTGGCTTCGTAAATATTAAGGAAACTCACACTAACACAACAACAACAACAAAAACCCAGAAACACACACACTGAATAGGTCAACAAATTAGTAAATAATGTAATTGCAGATCATGAAAAGCATGATGAAAATGGAACCGAGCAAAGGGATAGAGACTTGGAACAATTTCTATCTGAGCAAGGGTGGTTAGGGAAAGCCTCTTCAAAGGGTGGTGACATTTGAGCTGAGACCAAGAAGAAGCCAGCCGTGGGAGGGTCTGGGGAAGAGAATTCCAGGCAAGTGCAGAGGCCCCGAGGCAGAAGGGGTGTTTGAGGAACCGTGGACTGGACGGGGTGGCTAGAGCAGAGTAAGGGGGAGGGGGCAGACGTAGGCTGGATCACACCATGTAGGGCCTCGGGGGCCATGCTAAGAGTCAGATTATTCTAAGGTACAACAAGAGGCCGTCAGAGGACCTTCAGGAGGGACAAGATGTGACTGATTTATGTTTTAAGGGACCATTATGATGTTGTGGGTGGGGGGAAGTGAGAGTGAGGACAGAGTAGCCATCTGCGAGGTGACTAGTGCACCAGGAAGGAGTCTAGCATGGTAGCAGTGGAGAGGGTGTGATGTGAGCAGAGCTGGGGAATGTCTGGGTGGCCAAACCAATAGAAGTTGCTGGTGGGTTAGACATGAGTGTGAGAATGTAAGGGAAGAATCACGGATGATTCCAGGCTTTTGGCCTGAGCACCTGGGCCGATATCACTTTCACAATGCAGAAGACGTGTTTGGTTCAGAGAGATGCTCGAATTTTCTGTTGGGGCGCCTGTTAGAACATGCGAGAGGAACTACAGAGCAAGAGGTCTGCTGCCAGACAAGGTGGGTTGGGTTTTTGGTCCCCTAATAGGTAACTGGGCAAGTTACTTTCATCTCCTTTCAACGAATGCCTTAGTTTTACCAACTGTAAAATGAAAATAATAATAGGTACTCATTTTAGAGGATGAATGAGGATAAAATGTGCTCATTTGTGTACAGTGGGTAGAACAGGGCCTGGCCCAAGTATGTACTATATGTGCCATTTGATGATGATGGTGATGGTGATGGACCCAGGCTGAAGGTGCTGACTTAGACACATGGACAGTTTCCAGATTGGATGACTTCTTCCTGGGAGAGGATATTGAAAGACACGTGGACATGCACATCATTGAACTCACCACTGTGTCCCCAGTGCCTCCCTTGGTCTGTATACAGTAGGTGCTCTATGAATGTGGGGCGGTGGGGGGGCGGTGTAGATTAATTTCCCTGAGCAGAAGACTCCCCTCTAGTGGCCAGATTGACCACGTCGACCATGTTGGTCTCCCAGACAGAGCATCCACCTCCCACAGATACAGCTTGTAGGCTCTGGAGGGGCCGTGGCCCACTCACTGCTAGGTTCGCAGAGCTCTGCACGGGGCACATAGTAGGTCCTCAATAAATATGAACAGGAGTGGAAAGAATGAAAGAGCATCTCCGTGTGCGCCTAACTCAGGCATGGTCACCAAGCAGGCCTGACCTTGGAACGAGTGAATGATCTTGACGGTCGGTGCCAGGCGGCCATACGGCCCCCTTCTGGGCTCTCACTGTATGTGGGGGCCGGAGCTTCAGGATGCAATTTCTCCAGCCTCGTTTATTGGCAAGGTCCCAGTGTCCTGAGGAAACGTGCTCACATGACATCAGAAGGTGGGAGAGGGGTAGAAGCCATTCTTCCTCCTTCGGTGGCAGAGAGAGATGCGTGGGCCTCTGCAGATGCGGGGTTTTGTGGTGATTGGGTGACACCGTCCCACCGCCAGGCCACCCGCCTCACGACCTGCAGGGCTGTGACAACAGCAATGGGACCCATGCTGTCCTGTGGTTTCTTGACTCCAGGGGGCAGCAACGTGCTTGACTCTTCACACCCGGCTGTAGGATGACAGGGATCCTAGAACCGGGATCCTAGAAGCAGGTGCATCTCCTGTTTTACTTCTGATCCCCTCTTTGCAGACCCCAAATTCTCTGTGTTAAATTCCTCCCTATTTGAAATTCCTGGAGCGGCCTCCGTTTTCTTGATGGAATGCTGGTTGGAAGAGCAGCCTTCAGAGAGTGACAGGGCTGTGTTGCAGAGACAGTGGGACTCAGGAGCTCTGCCAGCTTGAATTTTCATGCAGGATGGTCTGGTTTTCTTTTCTTTTCTTTTTTATTTTTTAAAAAGACTATTTATTTATTTGTCAGAGAGAGAGCACAAGCAGGGGGTGCGTCAGGTAAAGGGAGAGGGAGAAGCAGATGTGGGGCTCGATCCAGGGACCCTGGGATCATGACCTGAGCCGAAGCCAGTCAGTCACTCAACCAACTGTCACTCAACCAACTCAAGCCACACAGGCGCCCCTAGGCTTGTCCACTTTTTCAGCTGTGTAGGCTTGGGCAAGGCACCCCACGTTCTTTGCCTCTATTTTTCATGTAAAATGGGAATAGAAATAAGTTATAAATAATAATAATAATAATAATAACTACCTAATGAGCGTAAAATATGGAGTAAACACTTTTCTAAATACTTCAAATACATTAACTCATTGACTATTACATAACAATTCCATGGTCAGATTTTAGATATTGAAAACAAATTCTTTTTTTTTAAAGATTTTATTTATTTATTTGAGAGAGAATGAGTGAGAAAGAGCATGAGAGAGAAGGTCAGAGGGAGAAGCAGACTCCCCAAGGAGCTGGAAGCCCGATGCGGGACTTGATCCTGGAAGTCTGGGATCATGGCCTGAGCCCAAGGCAGTCGCTCAACCAACTGAGTCACACAGGTGCCCTGAAAATAAATTCTTAAAACTGAGGTAATGTTAGGGCACCTGGGTGGCTCAGTTGGTTAAGTGTCTGCCTTCAGCTCAGGTCATGATCCTAGGGTCCTGGAATCGAGCCACGCATCAGGTTCCCTGCTCAGGGGAGAGCTGCTTTCCCTCTGCCTGCCTCTCTGCCTACTTATGCTCTCTATATCTCTGTCAAATAAATAAATAAAATCTTTTTTAAAAACTGAGATAAGGTTCACATAATGTGACATTCACAATTTTAAGATGTAGAATTCAGTGGCATGTAATAGCTTCACAGTCTTGCACAGCCATCAACTGTCTCTTTTCCTGAACATTCTCCTTACCCCCAAAGGAAGCCCCTTACCCATCATGCCATCCCTCCCTATTCCCCCCTCCCCTTCCCTCAGTCCTCAGCAAGCACCAGTCTGCTCTCTACATCTATGGATTTACCTGTTCCGGACACTTCATGTAAACGAAATCATACAACCTGTGACCTTTTGTGTCTGGCTACTTTCGCTTAGCCTCATGGTTTTGGGGTTCATCTGTATCATAGCAGGTGTCAGGACTTCATCTCTCTTACAGATAGTATTCCATTGTATGGATACACCACATTTTGTTTAAGCAGTTAACCAGTTGATAAATATTTGGGTTGTTTGCCCTTTAGAATTATTATGAATAATGCTGCCATGACCTTTCACATACGAGGATTTGTTTGAACACCTGCTTTCATTTCTGTCGGGTACACACATACTGAGGAACGGGCACGAAACTTTTGTTTATGAACGTGCTGTTGTCCCATGCCGATCGGTAGGGGGCTGTCATGGCCCTGGCTGCCCAGAGAGGCGTGGCAGGGTCCCCACGCCCACTGCTCCCTGCCTCTCCTCTAGGCGATAAGCCAGAGTGTGCACGGTGTAGATCTCTTCCCTGACAACTTCTGAACCAGTGCCTGGAGCCAGACCAGCCTGAGCCATGACAGTCTGAGCAGGACGCTTCCACCCAGCTAGGTGTCTTTAAAACATTTAGTAACCAAAGCAGGACGATCGATCCACTCTCCAGTAGGACATGAACCCTGAGCTGTCCCAGGTAAAGAAAGTGACTTCGAACTTATTTTTTGAGCAAATGGAGACTCCATTTCCTCACCTATAAAACAGCGATGATAAGATCTTCATTTGTTCACCCACTTGTGCACCTGTCATATGCCAGACCTTGATCTAGGCACCAAGAACAGGGGCGCCTGGGTGGCTCAGTGGTTTAAGCCTCTGCCTTCGGCTCAGGTCATGATCTCAGGGTCCTGGGATCGAGTCCCACGTCGGGCTCTCTGCTCAGTGGGGAGCCTGCTTCCTCCTCTCTCTCTGCCTGCCTCTCTGCCTACTTGTGATCTCTCTCTGTCTATCAAATAAAAAAAAAATCTTTAGGCACCAAGAACACGATGGTCAGAGAAGACAGGGTGCCTGCCATCATGGGGCTGACAGCCTGCTGGAGGAGACAAACATACACCCAGTAGTCACGCAACCACACGTGGAGATGTAAATGTGTCAAGGGCTGTGATGGAAAGGGAGCCAGTGCTGTGAGCTTCCAACGCGGGAAGGTCCAGACTTCTTGGAAGGGAATGCAAGACTTCTCCGAGGAAGTGATCCCTGAGCTGAGGTCTGAAGCAGGAGTGCAGAGATATCTCGCGATCTTAACTGACATTTCCCTGATGACCCGTGATGTCGGGCACTGCTTTGTATGTCTATTGGACAATTAAAGACTCGTGTGTGCTTGTGTGTGTCTAGGTGTGTATGTGAAGTGCTTGTTTAACTCTATTTCCCCCCAGCTTTATTGAGGTATAATTGACAAATAAAAACATAATAAACTTAAAGCATACATTTGATAAAGTGGTGGTTGATGGGCACATGATAATGCTTACATTTGCTAAGGGGACGGCTGGGTACACATAGACACGTAAAATGATTCCCAAGTCGAGTTAATGGACACAGTCATTGCCTCACATAGTTTCATTGTTTCTTTCTTTGGTGGGAACATGTAAGATCTACTCACTAAGCAATTTTCAAGGATACAATATTACTAAAAACAGTCACTTACTCATCCTATAGCTGGAAGTTGGCACTCTCGGCAGTCTCTCTCCCGTTTCCCCACCCCCAACCCCCAGCAGCCATCAGTCCACTCTGTTTTTAGGAGTTTGACTTTCTTTTTTAGATTCCATGGATAAGTAACACCCTACTAGATGCTGATGGTCTCTCTCTAGCTTGTTTGACTTAGCATGACACTCTCCAGCTTCATCCATGTTGCCACAAACGACAGGATTTCTTTTTTTTTCTTTTTTAAAAGATTTATTTACTGTTTTAGAGAGAGAGAGAGAGCTGGAGAAGCCAATGGTTCTTAACCTCTTCTGTGATATGAGCCCCTGACAACTCGTGACACCTAAGGACCTTGTCTCGGAATGTTTTTAAATGTACGAAAATAAAATGTGTAAGCTTGCAAGGTAACCACTTATACTAAAATACAGTCATCAACATCATCAATAACCTTATGCTAGAATAATAGGTGTTTTTAATTAACATATAACAAAGTAAGACATTTTTAATATAGGTAAGTCAAAGTTTTGATTTCATTTTAAAATGATGCCTCAAAGTCAGGGCAGATGTTGCCCAGTTTTGCAACTGTTGGACCCACCTCCCTTTGCTTAGTTATCAACAAATTATGTAGGTAGGCGGTCGTGGAAAAACTATTCTACCTTGGTCACCATTGTGAGCTCATAGGATGTTTTTGTTTGGTGAGTTGCCTGACATTGACTAGCACTGCTGCTGGAGATCATATGAGAGGATCTTGATCCCATGTGTTCAGCAGCAAGTTAATTTAGAAGTCATGACGAACGTAGGTGATATTTTGAGATCAACGGTAATGCACTATGAATAACCAATTACCATCAGTGACCAAGACATGGGCGCTGCTCCTGTGGCTGCAGTTTGCTACCTACACGCCTCATTGAGAAAATGATAGATTTTTAGAGGGAGGTTGGTGCAAAGAAAGATGCAGTTTCTTTCCTGGGTTCGCAGACCCCTTGAATTCTGTCCGTGGCCCTCAAGTCAAGGATGTAAGTTGTGTATTTCCACCTCCCGTGGAGGGAATATCAATGTTATCCAAATTTGAGTGGCTGGAAAATCTCCATGCTAAGGAAGGTTGGGGCAGGTGCTGGGGAGGCCATGAAGGAGTGTCCACTCCATACCTTTTCCATGGATCTTTCATGAACCTGGCAGGATCAGTCATAAATACTTCCCTGGCTTTAGCCCTGAAAGTCTCATGCCCCAGCATCCCCCCCAGACCTGGGCAAACCAGTTCAGCTAGTCATTCTGTTTCGCCAGCCTTCTCTGTAATCTCTTGTGTGAATTCAACGATTTGGCCTCATCCACCTGAACTTCCACTTAACCCTGCAGGCCATATCAGATGGCAGTGGGTTAGCGTCCCGAAAACTGTCATCATACTCAGGTTCTGTCTCTTTGGGTTTTATTCTCTGCTCTCTTTGGGACTTGCAAGATCATCTTCCCTTACCCTGTGGGACTTGCAGGTAGGCCGTGGGAGAATAAGAAGGTCCTTTCTTCCTTGTAGAGTATAAAACCAGAGATGCTTCCTTGCACACGTCGGCATTAGCAGAGGACCTTTCCCTGCTAATGGCAAATGGTAATGACAAATCTCTGAGTCAAAAGCCTCAGTTCCCTTATCTGAGAAGTGGGATGATTAGAGAAGATTGGCTATTCTTAACCTGCCAATTTTTTTTTTTTTTTTTTTTTTTTTGGTGAGAGAAGGAAAAAAAGTAAGAGCTTCTGTTTGATTCTCAAAAATGGTCTGTGATCAGGAAAGGTTCAGATCCCTTGGATTTGATAGTTTCTAGAGGCCCTCTGGATATTCTGTCATCACTACCGGCACCACTAAGGTGACCAGCTGTCCTGACTTGCCCAGCACTGAGGGATTTCCTGGGAGGCAGGATTTTCAGTACTCAAACCAGGACAGTCCTGGGCAAACTGGGGGATGGTTGGTCACCCTAAGTGCCATGACTGTCACTACCACCATCATTACCATCATCATCAGCCCCCCAAGCCCCAACGTCATAGCCATCCTCCTCCCCATTGCCGCCATTACCACCACCTCGTCCTCATCATCACCGGGATGGTCATGTTCATCTATAATTTATTAGACTCCTACTGTATACTAAATGCCTTACACACATTATCTCATAACTTCATTACAATGCCATAAGGTCAGGACTCATTCTCAAGAACTCAGGCTTAGGAATGTGACAGTCGTGGGTTCAAATCTCACTTCTGTCAATTACCTTTTGCAAACATGGCTTCTTCTTCTTCTTTTTTTTTTAAATTTTCCCCAATCCTAATACTTTGCCCTTGCTCTCTGCTGTACATCTCTGTCTCTAGCACTGGATTTCAGGATGTTTGAGAGAAAGCATTCATTTTGTTTATTTTCCTCCATCCTCCCGCGTCACTCAAGAGACCGATATATTATATTGGGGCACCTGGCTGGCTCAGTCGGTTAAGCATCTGCCTTCTGCTCAGGTCGTGATTGGGATCGAGTCCCATATCAGGCTCCTTGCTAACAGGAAGCCTACCTCTCCCTCTCCCTCTCTCCTTCCCCTTGCTCATGTTCTCTCTCTCTCTCTCTCTCTCTCTCTCAAATAAAGAAATAAGGTCTTTAAAAAAAAAGAGGCTATATAGAAGCATCTGTAAATAACAATATAGTTGACCCTTGAACAGCACAGTTTTGAACTGCGTTGGTGAACTTACATGTGGATTTTTTCCATAAATATAGTACAGGACTGTAAATGTACTTTCCTTATGATTTTATAAAAACATTTTCTTTTCTCTAGCTTACTTTATTGTACAAATACAGTATATAATACACATAACATACAAAATAGGGGTTAACTGATTTTTTCTGTTATTGGTAAAGCTCCTGGTCACCAGTAGGCTACTAGTAGTTAAGTTTTAGGGAGCTTAGAGTTACACATGCATTTTTAACTGTGTGTGGAGTCAGTGCCCCTAACTGTGTTGTTTAAGGGTCAACTGTAATTGTTAGAATAATTGTTATATAGGGGCGCCTGGGTGACTCAGTGGGTTAAAGCCTCTGCCTTTGGCTCAGGTCATGATCCTAGGGTCCTGGGATCAAACTTAGCAGGGAGACTGCTTCCCCCTCTCTCTCTGCCTACCTCTCTGAATACTTGTGATCTCTGTCAAATAAATAAATAAAATATTTTTTAAAAAAAGAGTATTTGTTATATAATAGATCAGACAAGAGTGCTTAGTTTGTGCTAGGCTTTTTCTAAGCACTTTGCATGTATCAAGTCTTTTCAGACTTCATTTATTACATTATACAGAAACAAGAGCAAAGAAAAAGTGTAAACGATAAATGCCAGATAGGATGGTATGTTTTATTGTATGCAAATTATACCTCAATAAAGTTAATCTGAAAAATAAAACTTAAGATAGTAGAAATAAATGCATGTTTGTCAGGCATCACAATAAATGCAAATGGATAAAATTTTGTGGTTTCTCAAATAGGATTAAAAATGAAAGATACTTCAGGGCACCTGGGGGGCTCAGTCGGTTAATTGTCTGACTTTTGATTTTGGCTCAGGTCATGATCTCAGTGTCCTGAGAGCAAGCCCTGCATGAGCCTCTGTGCTGAGCTTGGAGCCTGCTTGGGATTCTCTCTCTCTCTTCCTCTGCTCCTCCATCTCTGCTCACATGCGCTCTCTCTCTTTTTCTATCTCTCCAAAAAAAAAAAAAAAAAAAAAAAAAGATACATCTACATACCCTTTGCAAGGGTCAGACCTAAAACACAGTGATCCAAAAAAGGAAAGTAAATTGATGAAAAAAGGTGCAATGAGCAGATGTTAACCTAGAGAAAGCTGGTATCTCAGTATTAATGCAAACCAAGTAGGTTTATGGGTAAAAGTCTTTATTAGGGGTCATCATTTAATAATTTAAAAAAATTTTCCTAGAAATTATAATGAGCCTAAACCTTTCCAGATCCAACAATGTAGCCTTGAATTATCTAAAGCAAAGATCGACAGACATACAGGGAGAAATCTACAAATAGACAATTAGGCTGGTATTTTTAGATATATCTTTACAGTAAATGATATATCAAACAGACAATAGAAAAGTAAGAATACAAACACGTGAGTGAAGTATGCAAAAACTGTTGGAGATAGAGAGAGCTAGGAAAGTAGATTCCTTAAAAATTAGTCACGAAGGCAAATGGCATCTTACATCAGCAAGATGTGGAGGGCCAGCAGTCACATGTCTGCAGGAGGCGTACCTCCGAGGGCCATCGCTTTGGAAAGAAAGGAGGCAACATTGGGTCCACCTGATGAGGAACCTACCTGTGACCCAGCAATTCTACTGACGGGTGTTTACTCTAGAGAATCCTCACCCACATGCACAGGTGACATGTCCAAAGCTGGTTAGAAGCTCCATTTATAATAATAAAAAGTGTGAAAAACTTATCAGGACTCAGTTAAGGATGGGTAAATAACATCACCTTTACTCAGATAAAGGACCACTCTGTAGAGTTAGAAATAGTTTCAGGAGAGCTACGTGAACCAGTAATGATAACCTAAGAACCAGAGATTGAAAAACATCAAATTGCAAAATGATACAATGTGACACCATTTATGTTAATTTTTTAAAAAGATTTTATTTGTTTATTTGGCAGACAGAGATCATAAGCAGGCATTTAGGCAGGCAAAGAGAGAGAGGGAGGGAAGCAGCCTCCCCACTGAGCAGAGAGCCCGATGCGGGGCTCAATCCCAGGACTCTGGGATCATGACCTGAGCCGAAGGCAGAGGCTCTAACCCACTGAGCCACCCAGGTGCCCCGATATTAATTTTTTTATGCACAAAAATGATACTCTGTGTTGTCTGTGGACACATGCATAAGCAGAACTCCAAAAACATACATGGTGATGATACCGAGCAATTTAAAGATTTCCCTGTGGGGAAGAAGGGAGAAAGGAGGAGTCCTGGCCACAGATAGCTACACCCTTAATCCGGACTGGGAGCTGAGCATGGAGAGGGGGGCCCTCTTCATTTCTGTTGGGGAGGAGTCAGATTTGAAGGGAACCCTAGTTCTGTTATCTGTCAGGCGTGAATTTGGGCTTGTGATCTTGTGCAAGTCCCAGGACTTCTTGGGACCTTAGTTTTCCCACCTGTGAAAAAGACTGGAGGTGCGTGCCATAGAGAGGAGAAGGCTCAACTGACTCAATCTTGACCTTCATGTTGGCAGAAGCTTGCCATGGACAGGCAGGGGTTACACTGATTTGTGCTGTGTGGCTTCAAAGAACAGAGCTGGAAGCAAGAAGTGGGCATTTGAATTCAACTGCTCTGGGTCAAAACTACCACTCAAGAACTGAAAGGGAGTGAGCTCTCTGTCTTTGGGAGTGTGCAAGCAGCTAGATGAACACGTGGAAAGGACATTGGAGAGGGATTTCTTATCTGGAGAGAAGTAACTGATGTCCCAGGGACCCTCCACTGTCCTTGCTGACTCTGAAAGTCTAGCTGGAAGCTTCTGAGATTCTAAGTGTCTGATTGTAAGCACCTACCTAACGAGCAGGTCACTATTCTTTACCCCTATTCTGAAGATAAAGACACTGAGAAGACAAGTAACTGTCTCAGGGATGCCCTTATATGTGACCTGAGATCCACTGTCACTGTCACTGTCACTGTCAAGTGACAGTTTTCCCTCTGGGCAGAAAGCAGATGGAAATGAAAGATTGTGAGCGACTATTGTGACCTACTGCACACAAGGGCTGCTGCGCCCTTCTGTGATGATTTATGATGACAAAGGCATTATGTAGTCTTAATATTGACAGTATTTTCTTACTCGATAATTATGCCACTCCCTTCAGTTAGGTCATCGGCTTGCTAAGTCCTCTGTCAATATCCACATTGCCTTTCAAGAAACTTGCACCATCAGTGCCCTAGTTCAGGGAAAAGTAATGTGCCCTCTCGCAGAAGGCTCTGAATTTCACCCTTAAGGTCAAATAGTGAAAGCTGGGTGACCCTGTCCCCCAGTTCCCCAGTCTCCTGGTTGCACCAACAGGGGTTTGGCTGTGGGTGCTGGGAACCCCCACTGGCTTCTGTTGCCAAGTAAGCTGTGCCAGCTCTGGGGATCGGTTGCTTTTGTGTGAGTAAAGACCACTTCCTCCAGATGAAGAACAAGAAAATGTGGGTCATAGTTCCCATTGTAATTAACAGGGTCCAAAGGGCTCCTAATATCTCACGATTTCTGGTTCATTGGAATCAAAAGTGAAGTGTGGTCTGGTATCCGGGTCAACTCTAATACATTTAGAATTTCATTTACTGGATCTGGAATCCCAATAGATCCTGCGTCATGGGGAGGGAGGGACCACCAAGCTCACATTCTTTTTTTTTTTTTTCTTTCTAAGATTTTATTTATTTATTTTGAGAGAGAGAGAGAGAGAGGCAGCACACAGATGCATGTGTGTGCACGTGTGAGCCGGGGGACAGGCAGAAGGAGAGGGAGAGAGAATCTCCAGGAGACTCCACAGTGAGCGCGGAGTCCAACGTGGGGCCCAATCTCACCACCGTGAGTTCATGACCTGAACCGAAACAAAAAGTTGGGCGCTTAACCATCTGAGACACCCAGGCACCCCCGAGCCCAGATCTTTGATGGCAATCTGGGCTTGATCAGTGGGGAATTGGGCTCCTTCTGCCCCTTTTGGCTGCCGGTAGCTAAAGCAGGTGAGAGGGAATAAGACCCAGGAATCAGTCGAGGCTGGGGCACAGAGGCAGCAAGTCTCCTGTTAATGAGAGATTGCCCTCAAAGAGCCCGACAGCCCCAAATGGACCAGAATTCTGTTCGTTAAAAAAAAAAAAAAAAGTTGCGTTAAAATATATATAACACAGGATTAACTATTTTAACCTTTTTTCAGTGGTATTCAGTTCACATTGTTGTGTAACTATCACCACTGTCCCTCTCAGAAACTTTTCTGTCATCCCAAATTGAAACTCTGTACCCATTAATCAACAACTCCCCATTCTCCAGTCCCTTCCACCCTGCCCCCCCCACACCCTTAGTAACCACCTTTCTACCTTCTGTCTCGAACTTCATATAAGCGGAATCTTAGAGTAGTTGTGTTTTTGTGTCTGGTTGATTTTACTGAACACACGTCTTCAGGGTTCACCCCAATGAAGTATGCATTGGCGCTTTGTTCCTTTTTATGGCTGAATACTATTCCACTGTAGGGATATACCAAATTTTGTTTATCGTCATTGGATAAAATGATAGACATTTGGATCATTTCTGCTTTGGGCTGCTATAAACATGGGGTACAAATATCTGGGCAAGTTCCCACTTTCCATTTTGGGGGACAGAATATATACCCAGGAATTGCTGGATTGTGTTTATTTATTTATTTTTGTTGTTGTTGAGGAACTGCCTGAATGCTTTCTACACGGGTTGCATCATTTCCCATTCCTGCCAGCCACAGGCAGAACTCCAGTCTCTCCTCGCCAACACTTGTTACTTTCTATTGTCAGGCTAGTAGCCAACCTGACGGGTGCAAGGCAGGAGGATCTCGCGGAGTACAGTGGGTATTAAAATTGCAAACGGGTACTTTCCCTGAATGTGCAGCGGACCTGCCTGGAGCCAGAGGGCAACTGTCAGGGGCACCGGGAGGGGAAGAAAGGACACTGAACCCCTTCTAGTTGCTGGATCCTGGGATCAATAGTCTCTTGGGGAACTCGGGGGGAATAGCTATTTCACAACAAGCAGAGAAGGCTTGGAAAACAGCCACGTGCTGGGACCATCCATCTGCCTCGCCTGATGGGGCAGCTGCAGGTGCACCAGCCTGTATGTGTGTACAAGTACATGTCCACTCATCAGCAGGAGGTCCCAACCTCTGGGGTCAGTACACTCCCTCCTTCCCAGCAGGGGAGGCACAGGGCACCCTGGTCCAGTTCATTGATCCAACAAATATTTATAAAGCACGTACTTTGGGCCCAGAACAGCGTGGGCACTGGGGGTACAGCAGGGAACCCATCAGTCTCCTCCTTCACGAATTCACATTCCACGGATTTCTCACCTGGGGGAGGGGTGACCCTTCAAAGGCATCCTAGCCACAGGGCTTTTGCTCTGCCAAATGCGGGTGTTGGGAGGAGCTGAACTGGTGAGCAACTGTTGAGTGCAGGAAAGACAGGTGGGGAACACCCGAGAAGGTAGTCTCCACACACCAGATACAAAGAGCATAGTAACGAAAGGGAAGATACGGACCGAAACCTGCTTCAGAAATTTTGTCTAAAACTTAATTTTAGGGGCACCTGGGTGGCTCAGTGGGTTAAAGCCTCTGCCTTCGTCTCAGGTCATGATCCCATGGTCTTGGGATCGAGCCCCGCATCGGGCTCTCTGCTCAGTGGGGAGTCCTCTCTGCCTGCCTCTCTGCCTACTTGCGATCTGTCAAATAAATAAATAAAAATCTTAAAAAAAATAAAAATAAAAATAAAACTTAATTTTATTTTTAAAGTTTTCATGGGCTATGGGCGCCTGTGTGACTCAGTCATTAAGGGTCTGCTTTCGGTTCAGGTCATGAGCCCAGGGTCCTGGGGTCGAGCCCCGCCTTGGGTTCCCTGCTCCATGAGAGGCCTGCTTCTCCCTCTGCCACTCCCCCTGCTTGTGTTCCCTCTCTCACTGTGTGTCTCTCTCTGTCAAATAAATAAATAAAATCTTTAAAAAATAAAATAAAATTTTCATGGGCTAAAAACATGACCCTACTGTTCTTTTTCTCTGTCCCACTATTTGAATCCATTTTTATAATTTTCCTTTTAATAATGACATTGGTCATTCCTTTGTCATCAATCACATTTGTGGTGAAATTCAGTTTTCTAGAGACTTTGGAGATACACCTCTGCTTACTAGCTCTCAACCTGGGACAGTCTAACTAACTTATCTGAGTCCTCATTTCCCTTTTGTAAAATAAAGATGAAAATAACTAACTCTCCCCCATAGGGGTATTGGGGTTAAGATGAATGTCTCGCTTAGGATTAGCTTTTCCTCCGGCCACTCTGTTCTTGCTAGCTTTCATCCTGGGGTCTAAGCATCTCTGACACTCCCCCGCAATGTCCTGAACCTTTTCATAGCTTGTAACAAGGGTGGGCCAGCCCATCTCTTCTGGGGCAGGGTGGGTGCTGGCCGCTGGGGAACTGTTGAAGCGGGTGTGGACCCAGTCCTCGAGAACTGTCGAGATTACTAGAAGATAAGGCCAGACCCAGCTGGCTGCAGTGGCGGTGGAGTGTGGAATATTCTTCATGGGCAGGCCAGGTAGAGCCACGGCCCCTGGGAGGAAGAGGGCTTCTTGGAGGGAGAGCTATGGAACTTGGAAACGGAATAGAATGGGGGAGGGGGAGGGAGGCAGAAAGGGTGGCTCAGGTTGTAGGAACAGCTGGGGCAAGGACAGGAGGAATGAGGTAAGCATTGGCTCGGAGAAAGAGTGAGTGGTCAGGAACAGAGATGAGAAACAGAAGGAGCAGAGCCTAAGGACCGGGGGTGGGGGGTGGGGGGATGGGGAGCGGTGGGGGGGGTGGGGGGGTAGGCAACTTGTCTGAGTTAACCTGGACTTCTCTCTCATTAGTATTTCCTCCCTCAGGTCATAAAGAAGGCCTCCCGGGGGACTCTGGAGGAAAGTAAGGTCATCGTGGGCCTGCAGGTGAGGGCCTGGGGGCTTCTTGGTGGGTCCGCACACTCATCACAGCCAGAACCCACCAGCCAACATTAGTCTCCGACCCCAAAGTTCCCCTCATTGAGGGGGCCACGTCCTTGCTGTGGCGATGCTCCTCCGGATGGTGTCTTGCGCCCCCCCCCCCCCAACAAGCCATTTCCCCTGGGGCCCTGGTTTCCACTTCAAAGTAAAGCCATCATGAAGGTATGAATGAGAGAATGCCAGGCCCCTCAGCTCCCCACTGTCTCCCACTCCTGGTTCTCTCTCTCCCCGGAGATCATTTCCAAGAAATCCCCTTTCTGTCAGTTAGTGTGAAGGTGGCTTTCTTGTAACCAGAAGAACAAAGAACAAAGGAAAGAAATGCAGAATCCTGTGGCCTTGCTGCTGCCTCAGAGTGTGTGGGATGGAGGCCTCGTGGGCCCGGCGGCTGGGTGCTCAGGTTAAAGCCTCTGCCTTCAGCGCAGGTCATGATCTCAGGGTCCTAAGGTCGAGCTCCTCCTCGGGCTCTCTCCCGCCCCCCCAGCCTGCCTCTCTGCCTACTTGTGATCTCTCTCTGTGTCAAATAAATAAAAATCTTAAAAAAAAAAAAAAAGAAAGAAAATGGCTTGATATAATGTAACCCTTCACCCACTTGTCTAAGAAAATGCCTTTTGATGGTGGTTTATAGAGATCAGAATCCAAACAAAGTTTATTCACGCTGTTGAATTTCGTGAGTTCTCACTCTCTTTAACCATCTTTAACATGTTAGTCCTCTTTCCTGTAGTTTTTCTCAATGTTACTCGATTGCTGAAGAAACTTCAGTTCAATTATCCTGAATGAGGCTGATGGCTCCTTCCTGTTGTTTTTTCTTTCTTTCTTTCTTTCTTTCTTTTTTTTTAATATATATATTTTTTTATTTGAGAGAGAGTAGGCACAAGTAGAGGGAGTGGCAGGCAGAGGGAGAAGCAGACTCCTTGCTGAGCAGGGAACCAGATGCAGGACTCTATCCCAGGACCCTGGGATCATCACCTGAGTAGAAGGCAGAGGCTTAACCCACTGAGCCACCCAAGTGTCCCTCCCTCCTGTTGTCTTAGGCCAGAGTATAGCTTGGTTTCTTTACTGTTCCTCTTCTTGGAAGCTAGAAGCTAGATTTGACGAACGCTAGGGTGGGGCCTCACATCATGTGGGGATGGGGTGGGCCCATGATGCCTGCCCTTCTCCTAGAAATGATCCGTGTCTCAGTGTTTCCAGCGGTGGCCACCTTACCCCTTCACTGAAAAGTTCTCTGCCAGCCTTCCATTTAGTGGTTTAATCATTCGTGGAAAACTCTTGCCCAAATCAGTTATGTTACTGCTGTTGGAAAAAACAAAACAAAACAAAACAATGAATTTCAAGTTCTATTTCCTTCTGCATTTAATAGCTGTAATTCTTCCTTAAGGAAGAAATTTTCTTCGTTCATTTTGGTTCTTTTGTGACCAGATGATATAGTTCTGCAATAGAGACACTTTGTTGTTTCCCTTCAATTATCAACTTTCAGAGAAATGAGTTGATGGCCTCGCTTCGTCAGTGGTGGCCAGTCAATGTCTCTTCTTTTTGGATCTCCGCCAGTCCTTCTGTCTTGCACCTGTTGGCTGGAGGCAGGAGAGCCACTGGAGGGCTTTGGTGAGCCAGCCCATGGCGAGGCCTTGGGAAATAAGTTGCCTGAGACCCTGAGAGACTGCATGGAGCAGATGCCTCCCTGTGATTTCAGGAAAAAGGGGTCATGTGCAAAAAAGAACAACATCGTGACAAGCCACTGAGATCTCATGGTTTGTTATAGCATTATTTTGACAATATTATTTCTAAGAACTCTTTCTCATCCTCCGTTTCTTTTCTAGAGCCACGTACTTGCTTTATGCATCCAAAATCTCTTGATTGGCTGATGCCATTTAACTCTTTATGGCCCATTCTTTGCATTTTTTTCTGTTTCTTCCAAGCTTCTTTTTGTTATTCATTGGGTTTGCTCTCACTGTCAACTAAAACTCTAATTTAACATTTACTTGGAGGAGCAAATGAGCATTGCATGGAGAATTTAGAAGAAGGGCTACTTGGGGCGCCTGGGTGGCTCTGTGGGATGAGTGCCTGCCTTTGGCTCAGGTTGTGATCCCAGAGTCCTGGGATCAAGCGCCCCACATCCCTCCCTGCTCAGCAGGGAAGCCTGTTCCTTCCTCTTATTACCAACTCCCCAACTCATCTCTCTTTCGCTCTTGCTCACTCTTTCTCAAATAACATAAAATATTTCTTTAAAATGTCCCCCACAATTTAGCTCTGACCCCTACTTGCACACCCTAATTGAACATAAAAGCAAAAGCCCAAAAGTTAACCAGACTTAGTCCCCCTGCCCCCTACTCACCATTCTCATTGAGGCACGCCTCTTGGAGAATTCCTACCCTGAGCAGTTTATCAAATAGTCCCTTCAACATTCTTTCTCTTTTTTTTTTTTTTAATAAAAAAAAATTTAAAGTAACCTCTACACCTAACGTGGGGCTTGAACTCACAATCCTGAGACCGAGAGTCACATGCTCCACTGACCGAGCCAGCTGGGAACCCCTGATATTTACTTTATTTTCTCAGATTTTAGCCCCTCTTGTGATTTGGTATCTCAGAAGATGAATGGCAAGAAGCATCACTCGGGCCAAGGGGGGCAGAAAATCCGACTTGGAAAGAGAGCGGGAAGAACGTGTACGAAGATCGTGCGATGACAGGGAGCCTGCGGGCGTCTAGTGGAAAGAAGACCGGAGAGGACATGACGAGAGAAACAGGACACACGCCGAGGCAAGAAAGGTGGTGACCGGGCAAGATTAAGCAGGACCTCGTCAGCCACGTGGAGAATCCCAAATCGCTGGGCAGATTTTCAAAGAGAATCGACTGTGATTGTATCTCCTCCTAGAAGACGGTCCCTCTGAGGGCAGTACAGAGCGGTTTGGAGGGAAGCCCCGAGGACAAACTACCGACCCAGATGACAGACAGAGACAGACAGAGAGGCACAAATATGACAAATAGGGCCCTGTCTCAGGACGACAGATGGATCTCCAGCTTACCCAGTGGTCCTCCTGGGGCTGCCAGAGGTCTCTCTTACGTGTCCAGGGAGGCCATGGAGGAGACAGGCATCCGCTCTCTCTCTTTTTTTTTTTTTTAAAGATTTTATTTGTTTACTTGACAGACAAAGATCACAAGTAGGCAGGGGTGGGAGGGGGTGGGGAGCAGGCTTCCTGATGAGCAGAGAGACCGATGCGGGGCTCGGTCATAGGACCCTAAGATCATGACCTGAGCCGACAGCAGAGGCTTTAACCCACTGAGCCACCCAGGCGCCCCTGCTCTCTTTTTTCCAGAAGGCAACCAGAGGATTTTTTGCTTTCCAAGGGAAGGCAGCCGCTGAATGGCAAGCTCCAGACCCCTGCTTCAGCATCTCTGCGGAAGAAGACCTGTTCAAGCCAGAAAAGACACCTGGAAAGTATCAGCCAGAGGCCGCATCACCCCGTCTATGAAAATCGATGGTGCTGGAACGCATTAGGGGTTCTTGGTGCGCAGAACATTGTCTTGACTCTTCCTTCTGAAAGGTCATTAGCTTTCATTCGCTGCGTTTGTTAGAGAACAAAGCGCCGTGCAATGTTTATGATTTTTTTTTTTTTTAACCTTCCAATTTTCAAGAATTTCAAACTGAAAGGAGCCTCAGCAGGTCAAACCTGGGGCTCTGCCGTGGAGCGCCTTTCCAGACCTCGAAACTCTGACACCTGCATCCCCATCGGGAGGGAAAAATGTGTGAGGCGTTTATGATGCGCCAGCAACCGTGCCCGGGGTTCCGAGTGTTCACACTTCACTCAGCCTTCACAATAACCCAGGCAAGCAGCAGCCACACCGCCCACAAGTTCGAACCCGGGTCGCTCTGCTTTACCCCAGTGACCTAGGAACCCAGGCTCCCGTTGTGCATCTGGAGCACAACCTCTTTTATCCTCTTTTAATTTCAATTTCCTCATCCACAAAGCGGGGACTTCCTTCCTCTCCACTGTCTGGGTTCTTGAAGGTACCTCTTTGCTAATTTTGAATTATGTAGGAACATGCCCCAGAAAGCCAGGATACAAGTTCTGCGTGGGGTAGGGTTGGGCGGGGAGGCCCTGCTCCCCTGGGGTGCCCCTGGGATGGCTCTCTCTCCAGCCTCCCTGCAGGGTCACCCCGTGGAACCGAGTCACGGGAGCTCACAGCCCTGTTGGGGTGTGCTGTTGAAGAAGCAGTTGGGGGCGGGACTGTAACGTTTGGCTCTTGCTTCATAACTTTAGATAAGTTTATGGCAGGGATCTTTAGACAGAAACAGCTATCTCAGTCCAGGAGAAAAGCATTCGTTATGCTGACAAGGAAGGCGGGGTGTGTTCTGTGGGCTTGAGGTAGTCCAAGACATCTAAATCTTCCCATACATCCTTATTACAATTCTTAGAATGCACGCTTTCTGAATTAATTCTTTGACTTTGAAATATGAGACCATGGCTATAAAAATTTTTATCTAAAGTGTACAGCTAAGTAAATGAGTGTATATATATATATGTGTGTGTGTGTGTGTATATGTATATATACATATATACATGCATATATATGCAGAAAATATACAAAGATATATATGTTTATACACATGTAAGAAGATATGTACATATAAAAAAATGAACATATAGGTTTGCTCCACTACCTGAAACAGGAAACAGAGCATCCCTTTGAAAACTTCTGTAAGCGGAAATAACAGTAGCAATTACTGTTCCTTTATATGGAAATTTTTTAAAGCATTTCCAGATCCAAAAAAATAACCTTCTTGAAGCTTTTCTGATACCTTAGGACACATCTTGCTAACAGATGCACACACTGGATTGAGACCAAGCACAGACACTCCCAGACGCAGTTCAGAGCTATGGCATGGTGGTGCTGAGATGCTGAGGGCAGCTCGGGGAAGGGGCTTGGTGTGGCTGCCCCAGGTGAGTTCTGCCTCTGAAACTGATGCGCCGCGCAAAACAAACACAGAAAAAGAATGCCTTCTTTTCCATAAAAGCAAAAATCCTCTTTGGATTTCTTTCGGTTAGCAAAAACAGCTACTAAGGCTGGTCTTTCACAAAAGCGAAGTGGTATAAGGCAAATGCTCAAAAAGCAGGGGATATCTCTGTGTGTGTGTGTGTGTGTGTGTGTGTGTGTGTGTTGTATTCCTAAGAACAAAATCGAAGAATATTTCCAGCAACCCGGGGGTGCCTGGGCGGCTCAGTGGGTTAAAGCCTCTGCCTTCAGTTCAGGTCATGATCTCAGGGTCCTGGAATCAAGTCCTGAATCAGGCTCTCTGCTTGGCAGGGAGTCTGCTTCCTCCTCTCTCTCTGCCTGCCTCTCTGCCTACTTGTGATCTCTGTCTCTCTGTCAAATAAATAAATAAAAGAATATTTCCAACAACCTAGAAGGCTCCCTCACACCCCCCTCTCAGGGGACAGTCCCCCTACCCAGAAGTAAGGATTCCCCTGACTATCAACACTGATTAATTTTGCTTGTTTTTGGACTTCCATACATAAATGGAATCATGAAGTTTGCATGTAGTATAATTTTGGGTCCGGCTTCTTTTTCTCAGCATTCCCTCTTTGAGACGCATTCTAATTTCTGTATTTAGCATTAGTTTGCTCTTTTTCATTGCTGTGTAGTGTTCCACAGAATATACATGAATGAATTCATTATTTCTACGGGTTGATGGACTCTTGGAATGTTCCCAGTTTGGGCCTCCTATAAAAAAACTTTGAATATTTTTGTCCATTTTTAAAAAAGATTTTATTTATTGGACAGAGAGAAACCGTGAGAGAGGGAACACAAGCAGGTGGAGTGGGAGAGGGAGAGCAGGGCAGGGAGCCTGATGCAGGGCTTGATCCCAGGACCCTGGGACCATGACCTGAGCCAAAGGCAGACACCTAACGACTGAGCCACCCAGGCCCTACTATACATTTTTTAAAAAGTAAGCTCTATGTCCAATATGGGGCTTGAACTCAGGACCCCAAGATCAAGAGCCACGTGCTCCACTGAGTGAGCCAACCAGGCATGTCTCTTGGTGGACAGACTTCTATTGGGTATTTCTTATTTCTGTTGGATACGTTCTCAGAAAGGGAATTACTGAGTCATAGGGTACGTGTATTTTAGCTTTAGTCAATGCTGTCAAATAGTTTTTCCAAGTGATCTCACCAATTACAACCCCACGAGATAGAATGGGAACTCCAACTGTTCAACATCTTCAAAAACACTGAGCATTGCCAGTCTCTTTTGTTTTCACCACACTAGGGAGGAGTAGTAGAATCTCATGTGGTTTCAATTTTCATTTCTTCGGTAACTAGTGGTATTGAGGACTTTTCTTATGCTTGTTGATTGTCTGGATACCTTTCACGTGTGTATGTGTGTGTGCATGTATGCGCGTGTGTGGGGTAAGGCTGTGCATTTGACCGGCATTAAAAGATAGCAACTCGTATACTCAAGATTTTATTTTTGGTTTATTGGACTAAAATTGGACTAAACCAATTTGTATTGGTTCCTTCATCTTTTTGGCTACAGGAGATGAGAGATTCCGTATAGTTTAGTCATAGAAAATTCTGACTCTCTGGTCATGTCTTATGCCAACAAATTATGACTCTCAGCTTGCCATTTTATTTCTCTAAATTCTCTAGTACCCTTATTAGAAGTTATTCCACCCCAATGCTTATTTTCCTAGTGCCTTTTGTGTCATTCTACCCGCAGGAACATTGGGTCCCTTACTTTCAGGGAAATTCATTCCAGCTGACAACAGAAATAGTTTAATTAACGACTATCTCACCACTACACACCCTGGCCACCAGAATCAGTTTTATAATACTAGCTGGTTCTTATTGCCTTCAGGTCAGCCTGATAGAGCCTGGGTCATACTCACACATCCTGGCTGCAAGGGAGTCTGGGAAAGTCCGTTTCTCGCTTTCCCGTGACACAGGTGTTCAAAGATGCTGAGCATCCACCAGACATAATAAACTGCCATTCTAGGGCCCACATTTGGGTTTTTAAGACAAAAAGTGTTAGAAACCCTGGTTTAGATGATCTCTAAGGCCCTAAAATGCCAACATTATCGTCATCATTAACTAGTTTAATGAGTTCTTAACCAGTGTCTCGAACGCACTAGGCTGTAGGCGTTTCATGCATTATCTCATTACTCTCCATGAGCCTATTAAGTAGATTCTATTACTGTGCTGCCTCTCTGTGCCTTGGTTTCATTGCCTATTAAATGGGGATAATAACCATAACTACATCCGTAAGGCTTTGTGAGTACTCAGTGGTTTGCTGCCTGGCAAGGGGTATGGTCATGAGTAAGTTCTTGATAAATAATGACATGATCTTCCCATCACCATCATCTCCATTTGGCACATTAAATTCTGTGTGTGTCGTCACTGAGTTATGCAGCCTTTTATTTATTTTTTTTGAAAGATTTTATTTGTTTGTTTGAGTGGTAGGGGAGAGCAGAGCAAGAGGGACAAGCAGACTCCACGGCTGAGCACGGAGCCTGACCTGAGGCTGGCCCTCGTGACCCTGAGATCATGACCTGACCCAAAACCAAGAGTCAGATGCTTAAATAACTGAGCCCCTATGCTGCCTTTTAATTCCTGGGAACAGAGGCTAGGAGGTTACCAGAACTGGGTTCAGAGTCCTGCTCTCTGTCTGTCGGTCACTATGTGACCTTGAGTGAGTCTTTTCATCTCCTTGAATAGAATGGGAATATTAAGACTTCCTCTGTGCTCTCTAGTTATCTATAGATCTATGGCTTTCACAACACCAGGGATTCCTTGAGGAAAGAGAGCCTGTTTTACTCATCTTTTGGATCTTCCAAGGACCATCATAATTGTTGGGTACTGGTGATTCATTCCAACCATATTTCAGAAGAACCCAGGATGCAAGCCCTCCAGGGAGGACTGGTGGGTTGTCCTTCGGGTTGGAGGCTGTGTGTGTCATGGTGCCTTTGTGATAAATTCTGCACTCATCCCCAGGCTAGGACGCAAGACACAGAACTTGGAACCCCAGGGGAGACCCCATGCTGACCATTGGGATCCACATTCTGTTGTCTGTCAGGGGAGCTTGGGGTAGATGTGCACCAGGCCACTTGCTCACCATGTGTCCTCTAACTCACCGGGTGACATGTGGTGAATTTCTCTGGCCTTTGTTTCTCCATTGGAAAAACCTTAGGGTTCAGTGAATGGAAGTCAGATGGGAAAGTTCGACACAGAAAAGGAGAGACTCAAGGACATATTGACACAAACTTCATGTCCGAAGGGGTTCTGTGGGACCTTTCTTGTCTAAGGAGTTCGGCACTGCCCAGACTTGCCACCTTTCTTCAGCAAAGCAAAGCCCACGCTTCAGCAGACCCAGCCTCTTCTGAAGCCTTGTTGATCCGAAGAAGTGATTGTGTGATTGTAGCCTCACTCCAAATGATCTACCAAAGGGTGATTTCCAGTCTCCTACTGAGGTTTGGTAAGACTCCGTTTCTTCTCCGGCTTTCTTTCTCTCCTCTCCTTTTTCTGGTGTTGTGGAGCCTCAGCAGCTGAGCTGGTTGGTCCTGACCAAATGATTCCTGGAAGCAATAGGAAGCATGATTTCAGCATCCTCCAGGGCGACAGAAGGGCGTTTTTGGCAAAGGGAGCAACTGTGCCCGGAAGAGCAAGTCGCTGCAGCTTTGGAGAGAGGCTCAGGGATAACCTGGGTGGTGTCTGCAGCTGGAGAGATGAGAAGGACAAGGAAGGTGCCTCAGGGCTGTGTGCGCGGTAGGAAAAGGGAGGCTGGCAAAGGATTGCAATGAAATGTCTTTCCCTCTCGAATAGCCAAAGGGATATTGAAAAAGAAAGCCAACGTTGGTGGCATCACAATTCCGGACTTCAAGCTCTATTACAAAGCTGTCATCATCAAGACAGCATGGTACTGGCACAAAAACAGACACATAGATCAATGGAACAGAATAGAGAGCCCAGAAATAGACCCTCAACTCTACAGTCAACTAATCTTCGACAAAGCAGGAAAGAATGTCCAGTGGAAAAAAGACAGCCTCTTCAATAAATGGTGCTGGGAAAACTGGACAGCCACATGCAGAAAAATGAAATTGGACCATTTCCTTACACCACACACAAAAATAGACTCAAAATGGATGAAGGACCTCAATGTGCGAAAGGAATCCATCAAAATCCTTGAGGAGAACACAGGCAGCAACCTCTTCGACCTCAGCCGCAGCAACATCTTCCTAGGAACAACGCCAAAGGCAAGGGAAGCAAGGGCAAAAATGAACTATTGGGATTTCATCAAGATCAAAAGCTTTTGCACAGCAAAGGAAACAGTTAACAAAATCAAAAGACAACTGACAGAATTGGAGAAGATATTTGCAAATGACATATCAGATAAAGGACTAGTGTCCAGAATCTATAAAGAACTTAGCAAACTCAACACCCAAAGAACAAATAATCCAATCAAGAAATGGGCAGAGGACACAAACAGACATTTCTGCAAAGAAGACATCCAGATGGCCAACAGACACATGAAAAAGTGCTCCATATCACTTGGCATCAGGGAAATACAAATCAAAACCACAATGAGATATCACCTCACACCAGTCAGAATGGCTAAAATAAACAAGTCAGGAAATGACAGATGCTGGCGAGGATGCTGAGAAAGGGGAACCCTCCTACACTGTTGGTGGGAATGCAAGCTGGTGCAGCCACTCTGGAAAACAGCATGGAGGTTCCTCAAAATGTTGAAAATAGAACTGCCCTATGACCCAGCAATTGCACTATTGGGTATTTACCCTAAAGATACAAACGTAGTGATCCAAAGGGGCACGTGCACCCGAATGTTTATAGCAGCAATGTCCACAATAGCCAAACTATGGAAAGAACCTAGATGTCCATCAACAGATGAATGGATCAAGAAGATGTGGTATATATACACAATGGAATACTATGCAGCCATCAAAAGAAATGAAATCTTGCCATTCGCGACAACATGGATGGAACTAGAGCGTATCATGCTTAGCGAAATAAGTCAAGCAGAGAAAGACAACTATCATATGATCTCCCTGATATGAGGAAGTGGTGATGCAACATGGGGGCTTAAGTGGGTAGGAGAAGAATCAATGAAGCAAGATGGGATTGGGAGGGAGACAAACCATAAGTGACTCTTAATCTCACAAAACAAACTGAGGGTTGCTGGGGGGAGGGGGTTTAGGAGAAGGGGGTGGGATTATGGATATTGGGGAGGGTATGTGCTTTGGTGAGTGCTGTGAAGTGTGTAAACCTGGTGATTCACAGACCTGTACCCCTGGGGATAAAAATATATGTTTATAAAAAAAAAAAAAAAAAAAAGAAATGTCTTTCCCTCTTCAAGTGTCTAGCTGGGTCTGGATCAGGTCTAGATGGGATGGTCGTCTTCTTAGAGGGGCTCTTTGGGCTCTGGACTCCACACTCTGCTCCTCTAGCTTCATGCCTGTAATACCAGGCTAATAATACTCGACATGGATCAGTTTTGCGAAGCCTGGGAAATTCTTGTCTCCCTTCGTCAGTCAGCGACGTTCCTTTCTATCCCTCCGGGGGCCAGGCTCCTTCCCCGCCTCTGAGTTTTTGCACCAGCTGCCACCTGTGTCTGGAATGTTCTTCCCTGGTGCTTGGCCTGGTTGGCTCCTCAAGGGTCCAGTTAAAAGTCTTTACCTCTGGGGCGCCTGGGTGGCTCAGTGGGTTAAAGCCTCTGTCTTCGGCTCAGGTCATGATCCCAGGGTCCTGCGATCGAGCCCCACATTGGGCTTTCTGCTCACCGGGGAGCCTGCTTCCTCCTCTCTCTCTGCCTGCTTCTCTGCCTATTTGTGATCTGTCTGTCAAATAAATAAAAATAAAATCTAAAAATAAAAAAAATGTCTTTACCTCTAAGAAGACTCTGATGCCCCTGTGCTTACCCTAGGCCTCCTGGCCTCCTGATCCTTTCTCTGTCCCTCCCAGTCTCTGTTTTGTCCCCAGGGGGCTGGCTTCCAGCAGAGGCCAGCCACTGGGGGGCCTGGCAGGAGACTGGGAGGCCCTGGGAGGAGTCAGGGTATGTTTCCCTCTCCCCTCTGTCCCAGGAATCTTCCTAGGTAGGAGCCCTGTGTCTGAGGTTCCAACTTCCACACAAAGACCCTGGTTTGGGGGAGCACCACTTCTTCCTTTGGAGACAACTTCCTGCTAGGATCTGCTTCCATCAGTTTGCCCTGTTGTTGGTTTTTTTTTCCCCCCTGGTGAGACCCTAATCAATGTCTCTCCCAAGCTAACTGTACCCTCAAATTCTTGCTGAATTCAAAGGACACAGAGATTTTCTCTTCGAGCTGCCGGGGATCTCAGGATGGGCCTGCAGCTCCTAGGACAGTGACCGACACAGGAAATGCTCACTTGATTTTGAAGGAAGAAATGAATGATCTAGGGCAGGGGTGGGGGTGTTGACCTGCCACTGGGTCATGTGTGTGGGGCGGGCAACGGGAGCCAGTGAGTGCGGGGACACAGGCTTTGAGGCACAGGCCCCGTTCCTGTCCAGACATTTCATGCACACCGAACGCTCTTCTTCTTTAAAACGGGGCCAACTCTGCTTTCCCGAGAGCCGTCTACAAGCCTAAGTGGCACAGATGTGCCCACTGCAGTGCTAGGTACAGGGGAGGGAGTCAGTCAAGGGCAGTCCCTTGGGCTCATGCCCCAGCTTTCCGGCCCCAGAGGGCAGGGGTGGATAGCAAGGCAACCCCTGACACCATCCCCCAGGCCAGGTTCAAGCTGGAACAGGAACTGGGCCTGGGTATGGCCCCCTCGCACATCATCTACACCAACCCTGCCTCCCACATCCCGTACGCTGCCTGCCATGGGGTGCGGCTCCTGACCTTCAACAGCGAAGAGGAGCTGATCAAGGTGGCCAGGCACCACCCCGAGGCCAGGGGGAACCAGCAGGGCAGTGCTGGCAGGTGGAAAATGGGGGGGAGGTGCACGAAGGACAGCAAGCCTAGGGCCCCGGCCTGTGGAGCTGGGCCTCTGCAACCAGAAGGCAGTCCTATGGGGTGACCCAGGAGAGGCTCAAGCAGCAAAATACAAGCATTTGGGTCAGTGGGCCACTGCCTTCCTGATGCACCTGCGTGCCGAAGAAACATTGCTTGTATCTGCATAGACACTGGGCAGACCTGGCATTAGGAGATCTAGGGTCAGGCGACCTCACAGAAAAAGCATTTGCATTGGAGTCCGGGAGACCAGCACGATCAGTGCTTGTGTTTCAGATTCACGGGCACATGCTGTGTGCTCTTGGGAACGTTGTTTAACATCTCTGATCCTATAACATGGCGCCCTACACTTTTTATAATTTTATTATGATAATTATATATATTATATATAAAATTATATGTTGATAATTATATTTATAAATGCATCACTTTCTCCTTTTTGTTGTCTGGGCAGAAGTCTCTAAGGGGTGAGTGTTTTCTTTCCTTGGGACTCAGTCCAGAACTAGGCAGGGGCCAGTGGGAAGGTAGAGAGAGATTGGGGGTAGGGTGAGGGTGGTGGGGCAGGTGAAGCATCCAGATCTCGGGCTCACGTGTCTGAGAACCCCTGGCATCTTTCCCACCCTCTCCCAGGCTGGTCCTCCAGCTGTGAACCCAGGACAGCAAGAGCATGTTCCCCCCGAGCGCCTAGTTCAGGAACACTCTGGAGGTATGGGAACATCTGCTCAAGTTGGCCAGGGCCCTGGGGTCAGCTGTGACTGGAGCCAGGTGAGAGGGCTGGTTTTCCCTGCCCGGGAAGCAGGGGTCCTGGGGTTCACGGCCAATCTCTAGTCTTTGCCCTCTGGTCAGCCGTGGCCTCTCTGGGGCTCAAGATGCTTCATCTGTCCCCAGTAAAGAAGCTGGTTGTTATCTGGGACTAGGGCAGGGCAAGCAAGGCAACCGCCTTGGGTGAAAAATGTAAGGTGATGCAAAAAAACCTTAGTACTCTAGATAGATAACATCGTCATATTTTTAAAAATCAAAATTAATGCAAAAAATCCATGATGAGGAAAATATCAAAATTTTAAATAAAGACAGGATTGGAATTCCTGACTTTCCCTTTTGCCTCGGGGTGCACTCACTGTTACCAATTTTGCCTTTATTTAAAATTAAAAATTTTACTCATTGGAGATGTTTTTGCATCAATTTTCCTTCTTAAAAATATCGCATTAAATGCTATTTATCTTGATGGCTCAGTATTTTGGCATGTCCCCTATTGGTTCCTCAACCCTCTTGTCTGCGGGAGTGGGGGGGGGGGACCCTGGCATTTGGGGTTGTGATCACAAGCCCTCTAAGGAGGGAAAGGGGAACCCTGCAAGGGGGGGGGGGGGCACTGGGAGGCAGCAACGGAGAGAAGTGACGGCCTCACCACCATGAGCCCCCAACTGGAAGCCAGTCACAGGCGATGTATGCGTCTCCGGGGACACCCACGCGTATATCCAGGGGTACGTCTCTGTGCGGGCGCCGCAGTCACGTGTCCCTCTGTGTGTATCTGTGCTGTCTCCACATTTTACCCATGTTGGCGTTTTATAATGCCCCCCCCCCCCGTCTTACTGACCCTTACGTACCCGTGTGCGTTTCTCCACAGGTCACGTGACCTGCGTCCAGCCCCCACGTGGTTTCTGAAGGGCTAGATGGTGGACACCTTCACCCAGGCCCTGGCTTACTGCCGGCGCCTGTTCGAGATGGAAGGGGCCTTCAGGCATGATATGATCCTCCTGGACATCCAAGGGGCTTCCCCCAAGAGGAAGGCTGCAAGCCTAAGTTTGAGGAGGTCAGAGAGGAGGTCAGATGGAGCCTGGGCTGGGGTCGGTCGGGGCATTGTGCGCCTTTGCTTGCCGGTAGGGGGAGCTGTTGTAACGTGCATGAATCACGTGCATCCCTGTGCATCCCAGCTGTAGGGGGGACCTGTCTTTGTTGAGAGGTCTTTGTCTGACTCTGTGCACATGGCCCGCATGCACATGTGAGCACTGTGAGCCTCTGGCCCCCTCTCTGTCTTTAGACATGTTACTTGCTGTCCCTGGTTAAGTTCTAGTCACGTAGAAGTTCACTCTGCCCCCGATCCAGGGAACATCCCATCTTTGCCGAACATGTGTTGATTTCAGTGATTCCGAATTCAGACACCTCCGAATTCACACCAAATTCAGGTGTGACAACCTGTACACTTGCTGTGTGTTTTGGGCAAGTGACTGCCCCTCTCTGGGCCACAATTTCTGTTTCCTCCCTAGTAAAGTGGGGATGATAACACCTCCCCACAGTGCTATTCTGAGAAGGAAGGGCGATGGTGCAGGTAAAGCCCCCCTCATAGGGGCTGGTCATATCAGGGTCTGGGTCTGTCCCTGCAGATGGCAAGTGTGATCAGTGCTGTCATGGACCAGGACTTCCCCGTGGGGAGTGGAGTCAAGATCACTGCAGAGCTGGGACACTTCGATGTGGAGTCTGTCTGCATGGCTGCTGTGAACATCATTGCCAAGAAGACTGTGCTGGAGTCTGGTGGGTGGGCCAACCCTGGGGTGGGGAGGGCACTGTGCAGACATCCGGAGGAAGAGGATGGACAGAGAGTCTGGGTTCCACCCCTGGTACCTAATTAGCAATTAGCAAGAGACAAACTGTGAATGGGGTATAAGAACAAACCTGTTAGCATCACTGTTGTGTCATTCTCAAGTAGACTGGGAGGGAGAGAACCAAGACAAAGTCTTTACCCTTCCTGAGCAGCCCATGTATTTAAATCGCATTTGTGGAGGAAAAGTCACAGAATACAGCTCATGAGGCCACAGACACTACTGTGCTGCCAACAAGCATTTGAAATTCTTCCAGCAAGTGCTTTCTGACAGGTGCAGATTCTTAAAAGGAAAAATTCACGGAGTCCACTGAGTGCAAATTCTTACAACAAATTCTTACAACAAATATAGGAAGGCAATATTGTTGTTGTTGTGGCCTGAAGGTTAAGGGTGACATGGAGGGTGATAGGAAACCTTTTGACAATTGAGGTTCACCAGGATGGGAGAATTAATTAATTGTTATTTTGCAACAGGAGCGGGGTGGGGTAGCTGTTCTCACGTGAACTACGCAGAAACTCAATTTCATGACGAAATGGAGAATGCGGATAGATTGCCCCACTCTATTCTGTGGGTTCGAGATAACTGACACATAAATATTTATAGATCCGGTTAATCTCCTCCCTTATCCTGTGGCAGACGCTGGCCCACAGCTTTTAATCCCAAAGGCGCTTGTGTCGACTGGTTTCATTTCCCCACAAAGTGTGTTAGTTAAAGAATATTTTGATACGCAGCACAGGATTTTTAGCCTTCGGTTAACAGAAGTCCAAGTTATAAGTATTTGGGGCTTATTATTTTTATTTCCACAATAATAAGAGCTGCTAATAATTATCTATTCTGTGTGAAATACCTATTTTGTCTCATTTCAGCTCGACAATCCTGGGGGATAGTTTTGGTCATTCCCATGTTACAGGTGGAAATACTGAGGCTCGGGGAGAGGATATATTTGTCCACATGGCACGGCTAGTTGGGGTGCAGTGGGCTCCCCCATCTGTGTGGCTGAAACGTTGGTGCCCTTGCTGAACTCTCAGCCTCCAGGATGTCGTGGTGAAGTGGCTTAGGACACCTGGGTCTGGGGTTGCCGGAGTCAGGATCAATAATGGCAGCTGGGAGAGAGAGGAGGAGATGCGGTGACTGACACCAGGGAGAAGATGGTGGGGAGAAGACCCAGAGGAGGGAAAAAACAATATTCAGAAAGATCTGAGCATCTAAGTGGTCCCTGGAATGCCTGTGTGTAATCCTGAGTTTAGATTCAAAAAAGCAATATTCTGGGGGTGCCTGGGTGGCTCAGTTGGTTAAGCAGCTGCCTGCAGCTCGGGTCATGATCCCAGGGTTCTGCGATCGAGACCCACCTCGGTCATCCCTGCTCAGCAAAGAGCCTGCTTCTCCCTCTCCCTCTGTCTGCTGCTCTGCCTACTTGTTCTCTCTCTCTCTGTTAAATAAATAAATAAAGTTTTTAAGAAGAAGAAGAGGAGGAGGAGGGGGAGGGGGAAGAGGAGGAGGAGAAGGAGAAGAAGAAAGCAATATTCTGCGGACTAAGTGACTGTGAAGAATCCGGCCTGGTCGTAGGACACGGGCACCATCCTGAAGGGAAAAGTTTTTACTTACAGTTCTCTAGAAACAGGGGACCTGGGGGGCTGCGCAGGGATGGGGGAGGGGGAAAGCACAGGGTGGAGGCAGGGGCAGAAGAAAGGGGGGAGCAAAAAACCAGAGTGGGAGGCTCCAGTGTGGTTTTCAAGGGCGGGAGGAGGCGAGGCAGGTAAGGCAGCTGGGCAGAGGGGAGAGCGGGAACCCAGAAGACAGACCCCAACCTGGCACGGGGTCAAGAAGACTCCTGGAGCAGAGAGCAGGAGTTCTCCTGCACCGGGCCCTGGATTGGAGCCGCTTCTGAGGGTTCTGTGCTGGGGTGTGGATCATCAGTGCTGACACTGGCCATGTGCCCCTCAGGGCTGCCCTTTCTCTGCTCCCAGGAGGCCACCAGAAGCTGGTGTACTACCTCAATGACGGTCACATGGCATCTTCCGCATCTTCCTCAGGGAGGCTGTCCCCAGGATGCCCATTGTGGTGAAGGTAAGGGGGCCCTGTGTGGCTCAGGTACTCCTGGTCTCTGAGGCCACTGTGTGCAGCCCCCAGTCCTGAGAGGCAGGGATCGTCATGGCCAGGTGGGGAGGCGAAGGAGCTCAGAAGGGTGCCATGGTACGTGCGTGTCCAGGGACATGCACACAGGTGTCTGTGTGCACCTGCACCTGCACTTCGGGGGGGGGGTGTGCTGCCGATATACACCTGTGTGGGTGGGGTGTGTGTGTGCAGACTCGTGGGTCTGTAGGTGTGCGTGCGCATCTGTTTGACTCTGTGTCTGTTTCCATGTGCATCTCTGCATGCATGCGTTTTGTTTCCAGAATCCTTGACTGCTGGCGGTGCAGGAGACTTAGGGAGGAGAGATTCTCAAACGTGGCTGCACATTAGATCACCCGGGGAGCTTTAAGAGACACTAATGCCCAGGCAGTCCCCCAGACAGCTGAAATCAGAATCCCACGGGGAGTTGAAAGCCTGGCATCTGTCCTTTGTGGAAACTGCCCAGGTGATTCCAATGGGCCACCTAGTGTGAGGTCAGTATGTTGAGTTATGGGTGAATAAAATCTTCCTGTTGTGTAGGAGAAAGATGAGATCCCATCTGTGTTTGCTCCTCTGAATGGACAGGGCGGGGCTGTGTCACTAGACTATTAACCCCATGAGGGCAGGGTTGAGAACGGTGCCTGGCACATAGGACCCCTCCCTCATTGGTTGCAGTGGGGTGGCTGATAAGTGTCCCTGCAGGAGGGAGCCCGCTGGGGTCCTGCAGGCATGCCTGGCCAGCTGGGAAGTGGCTCTCCCTTCTCTGAATCCCTGCTCTTTGCTCCTGCAGTTCTGCTCAGAGCCGCCCCTCTTCCCCTGTACCCTCTACGGGGGAGCTGCGGATGCCTGAGCTGGATGTGGGTGACGGGCTCGTCTTCCCCTCCACGGGCGCTTCTGCCTCCACCATGAGCTCCACTTTCAACAGCCTCCTGCCCACCGCCGTCTGCTGTGCCCTGGAAGCCGAGCTCAGGTGTCCGGATGGAGAGAACAGGGGCGGGGCACTGAGGGGATCACATCAGGATCTGTGTTTGGCAAGGAGAATATGGCTAAGTTCTGTGGTCCCAGACCCAAGAAATACCCTCCTCCCCCAAAGGCCCCCAGCAAAGCCCAAAGTGCCCACTGTAGCTGCTCCCCTGGGGTTAGCGCACAGTAACCCCCCCACCCCGGGTAGCTCTGCAACTCTGAGCTGTGCACGCCCTTGGGGGCAGAACCAGGTGGCCCCTTGGCCCCAGCTGACCCTTGGTCCCTCGGCCAGGCCCCCACTTGGCTCTGTTCGTGACTGCTGCCCAGTTTCCTTCTCAGATGTCCATCCCTTCCCTACCAGCTTCAGCGTTCCTCAAAGGCTCGGCCCCAGAGTTGCCTCTCTGTCCAAGCTAGGGCTCAGCCTCCGGGTGGGGAGGGGGCTCTAGAACCTTCCTTCACTGGCACATCCCTTCCACAGGAGCCTGCTGGGGACAGCACCTTAGGTTGGCAGGTGGACTCGTAAGTGCTCCAGACACCTTGGTAAGCCACGTGGGGAAACGTGGCGGGGTGGGGGTGGGGGACGCAAGGGTTCAGGTGCTTCTGAGTGTGATGAGACAACTTACAAGGTTCAGAACTGGTTTTCTCCTCAGATGGGCCTGACTGAAGTCAATGTTAGCAACTTGAACAGCCGCCTCCATGCTCCCTGCTCCTTACCCCCCAGGCCCCTGTACAGGGAGGGCTGACAACCCTGTGCCCTGACAGCAAGTAGCCCCCCCCCCCAAGACCATGTCCTGGACGTGAGGCGACTTGTGCCGACCAGGACCTTCTTTTCATTCAGTTAGTCACCCCTGTGCCAATGCAGGAAGGTCTGCGTGAGCTACGGCCCCCGTGCTCATGGTGAGAGCACTGGGTCAGACAGGCCTGGAGTGAGTCCAGGCTCCAGCACATACCAGCAGGGGTGTCAGTGCCTCAGTTTCCCCTCGGATCATAGTACCCCCCTTACAGAGTTGTTGAGAGGAGTAAGTCCAATAATGCAAACCCTCACGCAAGGTCAGTTCGTGTCCGGGGCCCTGCCTCTGGCTGCCGCTGGTCCCAGGCTGGCCCACTCAGAGCTCGGCCCCCCACACCGCCCCAGAGTCTGGGGGTCCTCAGGAAGCAGGCATAGCCTCTGACCACACAGCTAATGGGCCAGCACTGTAGGGCGCAGACCTGGCCATGGCTAGAAGCCCCCAGGCTGGGAGGTTGGAAGGACGATGTGTGAAAACAACCAGCTCCAAGGCAGGGTGGACGGCACTGCGTGTCCTCTAGGCACGCTCGAGCTTTAAAAACAGTATTTGGGGGGCGCCTGGGTGGCTCAGTGGGTTAAAGCCTCTGCCTTGGGCTCAGGTCATGCTCCCAGGGTCCTGGGATCGAGCCCCGCATCAGGCTCTCTGTTCAGCAGGGGGCGTGCTTACTCCTCTCTCTCTGCCTACTTCTGATCTCTGTCAAATAAATAAAATCTTTAAAAAAACAAAACAAACAAACAAACAAAAAACAGTATTTGGGGAGCTCTGAGCTCAAAAGGAAAAGGAGTCCTACAAGGAAGGAGGTTGGCAGAGGCGAGGGTGGGGACACGTGGTACCCACATTCCTCCGGCAAGTGAGGGCCTAGAGACCAAAGCCCCCCGCCTCCTATGTCCTTGTTAAGCTTCTCCCAAGGAGACGGTTCGCTGGTCCCCAGCCTCTGCGAGGGTCCTCCCCGTCCGCCAGAGTCAGCCCCACCCCTCTTGCGGCTGCTTCCTCAGCTTGGCCAGTACCAGATGAATCTCGCAGCACCCCTGGACTCCGGGGAATTGTCCCCCAGATACATGTGAGAAGCGATGGGCTCTGGGACCACCCCAGGAAGCCAGAGGCTTAGACAGCCTTCGGCCTGTTCCCAACTCATCTCCTCCCAGTGCCTGAAAACTGGGGATAGAAACATCCACCCTAACCGCCCCATCCCCCAAAGCATCTGGAAGCACAAAGTTAAGTGGGCTTTAGGGAAAACGAAAAGTTTTATTCAGATGCAGGCGATGTGGGTATGATTTGTGTTTTGTGTTTTGCCCTCTGATGCTGTAGTCGTGGTTACCCATCCGTTCGTCTCTCCCTACCCGCTGCTCCCTGCCCCCCTCCACCCCCGCATCCATCCACCCATCTACCCATTCACTCAGCAGAAATCTGAGGGCCTAGTGTGTGCCCGGCACTGTTCTAGACACAGGTAACACGCGCTGGAAACCCAGGCTCATGGAGCTCACCTTCCAGTGGGGATAAGAGGCAGCATAAACAAGCACATGCCTATGTAACAAAGTATGTTCTGTGAGGAAAGATAGAGCAGAGCCAGAGGGTAGTGGATAAAGAAAGCAAGGCAATTTTAGGCAGAAGGACCAGCGGCAGCCAGTATGCAGGGGAGCAGGGGGGCAGAGACCTGAAGGCAGAGATTGAGACGCCATGTGGTGGCTGGGTCAGAGTCCCAGGCGTAACAAACCACAAGTTCAATGCCAGGGATGGAGACTGTTTAAAAAAAAAAAAAAAAGTTCAGGGGGCCGCATGTGGGCAAGCAGAGGGAGTGAGGGGAGGTGCCCAGAGAGGAGGCAGGGGTGGGCTGGGGGGATGGGGTGGTGATTTGTCAGGCTTCATGGTAAGGTAGGGCTTTGACTTTGTTGTGAGCTGGAGGGGAGGCCCTGGAGGGTTTGCACAGGTCTGTGCGGCGGGAATGCAGGACAATCCTCGGAGGCTCCTGCCACTCTGGGGAAGGGATGGGCGGTCAGGTGGTGAGTGGTGAGAAGTGGTCAGTTCAGGGCAGGGTGGACAGGTTGCGTTAAGAGGATCTGTTGAGGGACCACCAGGTACCTGGGGCAGGGAGAGGAGTCAAGCATGACCCCAGCGCTTTTGGCCCCAGCGGCTGGTACACAACCAGGGATGCTGCGGAGGAGAAGCAGACCAGGAGGCGTGAAAATGGAGAGCTCGGCTTTGACCCATCAGGCTGGAGTGGTCCGTTCCTCCTCCAAATGGAGTCAACACACAAGCCCTGCGTTCAGGGCCAGGGCTCAGCACAGGGGATACGAACATGGCAGCATCGGCACCTTGAGGACTTTACATCCTGGGACCTCCCGGGCCAACCAGGGAGTGAGCGTGGCGGGAGAAGACACGAGGCACAGAGAACAAGGGAAGAAGCATTTCCAAGAGGCAATGCCCGAGTGTCAAATACCACCCAGAGGGGGTGAGGTGAGGGCCAAGGGTGGGATTGGGATGGGGAGGTCACTGGTGATCACCAGAGGCTTGGTGCACGGGAAGGGGGAGGTTGGTGGAAGTGGGGTCCAGAGAGGGAGGGTGCGGCCCGGACTCCAGGGAGCTGCGTCTGACTCAGCAGTGGCAGGAAATGGGAAAGTAGCTGGAAGAAGAGCCGGCCAGGCTGGGTCAGGAGGTTTATTTTAAGACAAGAACTATTACAGCTTGTTCGGAGTCTCCTGGGGATGTCCGCTAGCTAGCAGGGAAGCTAATTAAGATGCGGAGGAGAGGGGCGCCTGGGTGGCTCAGTGGGTTAGGCCGCTGCCTTCGGCTCAGGTCATGATCTCGGGGTCCTGGGATCGAGTCTCACGTCGGGCTCTCGGCTCAGCGGGGAGCCTGCTTCCTTCTCTCTCTCTCTGCCTGCCTCTCAGTGTACTTGTGGTTTCTCTCTGTCAAATAAATAAATAAAATATTTAAAAAAAAAAAAAAAGATGCGGAGGAGAGAAGACCGTTTCAAGAGCCAAACCTCGAACCTTGAACCTCCAACCTCGGGTGGGTGGGAGCTCAGAAGCGTACCCTGGGGGACCGAGGGAGGCCGGGCAGGTCCTTGGGAGAAAGTGGAGCTCTCTTCTGGTGGGTTCTCTTTTCTCAGTGAAAAAAGAAATAAGGTCAGTCCTGCAAGGGTGGGGGCCTCGGTGTTTTGAGGAGAGGGGCAGAGATGGGGAAGTCAGAAGAGCGGGAGGGTGAGTGGGCCAGTGAAATGGGGTCCGATCGCCAGCACGGGGGCCCACCCAAGGTTTGCGGGAGTCACTCTAGAGCGAGACCGATGTGTGGCGTGTCTGGTCTTCAGCCACGTCCAGCTGCGTGGACTCAGATGAGCTGGCGAGTGAGGAGCTCGTGGGGGTCTCTGCAGGTCCAGGCTCCAGCAGGCTCCCCCAAAGCTCCTGCAGTCCTCAAAGCCCTTTCGTGACCCCACATACTGTCCTTCCACAGCCATATGTGCTGTGAGACTCAGAATGACTCCGTGAGCTCACAATGACGCCCACTTTAGAGAAGCGGACAAATCAGGGGCACCAGGAAAGAGCGACAGAGCTGGTATTGGGATCCACACACTGGGTCGGTGTTCTCCCTTCGGGGCGGCAAGGGGTGCGCATGCTATGTTTAAGGAAGTTTAAGAAAGTCTTGCATCCCAAAGGGTGAAAATAAGCAAGGTTGACAGGTGGGGGGGGGGGGTTAAACCTCAGGTGTTCCACGCTCGGTCTCCCAGATGTTGTCCTGTTCAACTGTAGTGACTTGCTGCCCCCCACTGGTCACTGGCGGCATTGCACATAGACTAAGCCTTGCCTGGTATATGCTTAGCCCACTAGGGATTCACTGGCTGGGTCCACCAACACCTTGTTGAAAGGATCAGGTAGGAGTTCTCACCCCCAAACCTCCCCACCGCTCCTCCTGAGAAAACGGAAGTCAAGAGAGATGACTTTAAAATTCCATCTGCACATGCGTACTCTATCCGCTCAGGTGCTCCTTCATTAAGTTCATGGAAGACAGTGTTTAGGCACTGGGAGTCAGCAGGAGATAAGGCAGGAGAGAACATTGCTCTCATAGAACTGCCATCTGCCGCCGGGGTGGAGGGAGGCAGATACTAAACAATAAACAAACCAAAGGAGAAGCTGTGATGGGTGCTGTGAAGAACTTAATAGAAAGAGTGGCTGGAGAGGTTGGACAGGAGATGACATTTGAGGAGAGACCTGATGGCTGGGAGTGTCCGTAGAGATCCTGAAGGAAGAGGGGAACAGCACACAAGGGCCCCAAATCTCTGCGATATTTGGGCAGCTTTCAGATCCAGTAGAGCCCCGCGTCGCCCAGCCAGCCCCTGAGAGGTGCAGCAGTCAGAGCCGAACGTTGGCAGGAGGGTCATGCCATTGACCTGCTCTCTGTGAGTCCACAGCCCCTCGCAGCACCCCCTTACACAGCTGACCACTCCGTCCCTGGAGCTCCTCCTCTCTTGGCTTATGTCCCTCCAGGGGCAGGAAAAGCTAGGATTATTCTCCTGTGACAATCAAAGCTTACTTACCCTTCAACAACAAGAGCTTTCTGATTCGAAGGAACTCACTGACCTGTCCAAAGCTAGAGCAGGAAATACCGGCGTGTGGAAACAAAGGTCAAAACAGACATTTCTGGGAACCGGGACAGGAGCATGCAGGAGACAGACGGTGGAAGTGTATTCAGGCTTGTTTGTAGCAGCTGCTGAGTGATAAGTGTATTTGTGACCCTGTCTGCAGCTAATAGTGAGCCACTCTTGCAAATGTGTTAAGTGGCTAAGTTTTTGTTTCTTTTTAAAGTGGCTAAGTTTTTAAACGTGTTTAAAATGGATATTTACAGACACTGAGTGGTTCAGTCAGTTAAGCGTCTGCCTTGGGCTCAGATCACGATCTCAGAGTCCTGAGATCGAGTCCCACATCGGGCTCTCTGTTCAGCGGAGAGTCTGCTTCTCCCTCTCACTCTCCCTCTCGGCTCACTCCCTCTCTCTCAAATAAATAAATAAATAAATAATTTTAATTTAAAAAATAAAATGAATATTTACAAGTTTGTATACATAGTATGAGCATGTCTTCTTCTGATCCTATGAGTGGTGTTCCAAGGAATAATAAATTTTTGGAAGCAAAATAGATCCCTAAAGTGGTAATTTTAACATGCTACTGGAACACTAACCCAGTTGTGTTAGATGACATTCTCCAGAAGTTTGAATATTTCTTACAGGTTATAGTTCTTTGTCAAGCAAAATATTCCATCATTAAAAGATGATAATTAAAAATAAAGGTAAGTTGTATGAAATAATGCATACCCTAATACCCAACTTGAAGCTGTGTGTTAGGACACAGACTGAATTCAACCAGCATCAGTGCAAAATGAAATAAACCTCTCTGCTTCTGAAATATTTATCATAAAATCAAAGCCCAAGGGCAACTAATATTTTACATGTTCTAAATTTTCATTTACACTTTTAAAGAGTAAATACTCATGATAGTATCATTCCATTTTTTAAACAATTTTTATTTGGTATTTTCTCTGTGCTAACATTCCCCTTTTTAAGGTGTTTTATTGTCAAATGTCTGTCTAGGGTGGAGATCTTTTTTGCGTGTTATTGAAATATAACATCTTGTCTTACTATGTTGGTTCATTATAATAATAAACGCATAGTTTAAACTGTTTAAACACATTGTTTTTAACAACAAAACTCTGAAATGTTTGGTATAACCCTCCTACAGAAAAATGTTCACTGATTATTATTATGGTCAATCATTATTTTTCAAAACACATAAAGTATTGGGGGAAATACAGCATAATGGATGATTTAAGGAATTTCTGAAATTTTCCTGGGATTCTGGTATCTCATACTCAAATCCAAAAGATTCTTGTCTGTTGGGAATTTGGGAAGGCTTTTTGAAGTTCTAACATCTCTTGTCTCTGCACGCCATCCCATCCCAAGGCCACTGCTCCAATGGCCAGACCTGTGTCATCTCTCTGCCCTTGTGGGTCAGCCCCAGGTTCCTCTTACTCACCCTCTCCAGTCCCCAGAAGGATCTTTCTAAAGTGAAAAAGGCCTGTCATTACTTTTTAAAATCCATCCCTGACTCCCCAGCAGCTTCACCAGTGTTTCCTAAAATGCATCCAGGAATGACCATAGAAAGACATCTGGGGGGCGCCTGGGTGGCTCAGTGGTTAAAGTCTCTGCCTTCGGCTCAGGTCATGATCCAGAGTCCTGGGATCGAGCCCCGCATCGGGTTCTCTGCTCAGCGGGGAGCCTGCTTCCCTTCCTCTCTCTCTGCCTGCCTCTCTGCCTACTTGTGATCTCTGTCAAATAAATAAATAAAATCTTAAAAAAAAATACATCTGGGAGTTTCTTAAATGTGATGGTTTGGGGAGCCTCAAATTCAGACACACTGAATTAGAATTTCTGGGAGTTGAAGTCTCGGGATCTCTGCACATTTAACACATCAATTTCAACTCTATTGCAGCCCTCTACTTCTTGTGCTGTTATTGTACATTTCACTTCTATGTATGTTATTAACCTGATAGGACAATTCCATTATTGTTTTACAGCCAATTATTTTAGATTTACCCACAGTTTTTTCCAGTGCCCTTTATTACTCCTGAAGATCTGTGCTTTCATCTGAGATCATTGCACCCCATTCTGAAGAATTTCCTTGAATATTTCTTGTAGTACAGACCTGCCAATAATGCATTTTTCCAGCCTTTTCTGTGTACAAAAATGTCTTCATTTCATCTTAATTCTTCAAGGATTTTCCCTTACTCCTGATATAGAATTCTAGATTAGCAGATATTTTTTCCCTCCTGAACTTTAAAAATGTCATGACATTATCTTCTGAATTCATAGTTTCTGTTGAAATGTACCTTAATCTTATTTTTGTGCCCTCTTTTACTTAGTTTTTAAGATTTTCTCTTTGCCTCCGTTTTCAGCTCTTAACAATGATACGTCTAAGTGTGGTTTTCTTTGTCTTTATCCTGCTCAGGTTTCACTAGGTTTCTTGAATTTGTGGGTTGATATCTTTCAACATTTTTGGAAAATTATAAGTTACATCTCTTCAAATATTGCTTCTGTCCCAGTTTTCTTTTCTCCCCTTCTAAGATTCCAGTCACACAAATGGTAGACCTTCTATGTCCTGCATATCTCTCATACTTTGTTCCTGCTTTTTTGTCCCCTTGTGTTTCAGCACGGGTATTTTCTGTTGAACTGTCTTCAAGTTTGTGAATCTCACGTTTTGTCTTGCTGTACTGTCTTCTGTTAAGCATATCCAGTAAGTTCTTAATTTCAGGGGTTCTATTTCTCAGTTTTAGAATATTTAATTATTTTAAAAAATAGCTTCCACTTCTTTATTGACAATCTTTATTTTTTATCCACTTTGTCAGTCTTTCATGTCCTTTAACATATGATCAATATTTTAAAGTTCTTGTCTACTAACTCCAGTATGGGGATCATTGTGGTTCAGAGGCTGTTGTCTATTTTTTCTCTTCATTACCAGTCATGCTTTCCTGCCTGTTTGTATGTCTAGTAATCGCCAATAAATGACATTGTTCAAATTGTAAATTATCCTGATATGATGAATGTGTAGTGACATCTTATTGTAGTCTTAATTTGTATTGCTAGTGAGGTTGAGCACTTTTGCATATGTTCACTGGTCATTTGGTTTCCCTCTTTTGTAAAGTGCCTTTGCCACCATCATTTGATGAGGTTGTATTTTTCATATTGATTTGTAGGTGTATATATAATTCGACATATATTCCTGATGACTTGATTCATTTATCATTATACATCTGTCCTCTCTACTCCTGACAGTTCTTCTCTTTAACCTACTTTGTCTGATATTAATATATGTGAGTATTTCATTAATAGACCTAACCCAGAAGATACTCCGCTTCCTTTAACTAATTTGGAAATTACACTGTTTTTATTGTTTTACTGGTTATCTTAGATGTTATAAGCTATACAGTTCACCCTTTCGAGTCTAAAGTTAATCAACACATTTACTCCAAGACAATACAAAAACCTTTAAAAAATCTAATTACATTTACTCACCTCCTGCCTTACTTATCATTTTTGTCATGTATTTTAATTCTTTTTTTAAAAGATTTTTAAATTTTTTAAAAAAGATTTGAGAGAGAGAGAGAGAGAACACACACATTAGCAGGGGGAGGACAGAGGGAGAGAGAGAGAGAGGCAGACTCCCGCTGCAAGGAACCAAACGCTGGGCTCCATTCCAGGACTCTGGGATCATGACCTGAGTGAAAGGTGGACGCTTAACAGACTGAGCCACCCAGGTGCCCCTCATATATTTTAATTCCATAAGGTTTTCTGTTTTAAACACCACAAGACATTATCATTGTTTTATATAAACATGGTTCATTTAGATCTGCTACAGATTTACCCTTTCATTACTCTTCATTCTTTCTTGCATGCTTCATTTCTTTCTTACAGGCCAAAGCCTGCTGGTGGCATAATTTTTCAGTTTCTCTTTGTCTGAAAATGTCTTGATTTCATCTTCATTCATAAAATGATTTTCCCTAGGTATGGAATCCTAGACTGGTTGCTGTTTTCTTTTCATAGATTGAAGAGGGTCCTCCTGCTGTCTTCTCTCTTTCCACTATTGATCTCAAGAAGTTAGCTCTCAGTCTACCTTGATCCTTTGAAGACAGTATCTCCTTTTTTTTTTTTTTCCTGGCAGCTTATTAGATTTAATCTTTATCTTTGGCATCCTGCTACTTTACCATAATATGTGAGGTGTAAAAATGTTTTTGAATTAATAGATTTTTTTAAAGAGCAGTTTTAGGTTCATAGCAAAATTAAATGAAAGACACAGAGATTTCCTACGCGTCGCTTCCTTCTGCCACCACACACAGCCTCCTCTGCCATTAACATTCCCCTTGGGTGTAGTGCATTTGTAACAATGAATCAACACTGACACATCATTATCAACCGAAGTCCATAGTTTACATTAGGGTTTCCTCTGTATTATCCATGTTGTGAGTTTTGACAACTGTATAATGACGTGTATACAACATTATAGTGTCATACAAAATAATTTCACTGCCCTAAAAATTCCCTGTGTTCTGTCCACACATCCTCCCCCGTCCCCACCCCCATCCCCCGCCAGCCCCTGGCAACCACTGATCATTTCACTGTCTTTGCGGTTTTGTCTTTGCAGAATGTCAAAGAGTTGGAATCGTACAGTAAATAGCCTTTCTAGGTGTAATTTTTTAAGAGTTTATCCTGCTTGGTGGGACGCCTGGGTGGCTTAGTCGGTCCAGCGGCTGCCTTCAGCTCAGGTCATGATCCCAGCGTCTTGGGATGGAGTCCCACATCGGGCTCCTTGCGGGGCAGGGAGCCTGCTTCTCCCTCTGCCTCTGCTGCCACTCTGCCTGCCTGTGCTCACTCGCTCCCTTTCTCTCTCTCTCTCTGGCAAATAAATAAATAAAATCTTAAAAAAAAAAAAAAGAATTTATCCTACTTGGGATTACCTGGGCTTTTTGAATTTACACCAAGTTTGGTGATCTCTACCCCCTGGCAGCACCCTTACTGAGATTTGATTTCCCCGTACATCATGAAGAGCGCAGGCCACATGGCCTCTGAGGGCCTGTTGGACTCAGACATTCTCAGACCAGGATTTCATGGGTTTTGAGACCTCTGCGATGCCGCTCAACTTCCTCCCCACCTTCAGTTCCCGGATTCCCTCTGCCTCCACTGGACCCCTGAGGCTAGCCATGGAGAATTCTCAGATAGGCCACTAGGGGGCAGTGGTGTGCACAGATTGCCCCGGTTCCGAGCTGAGTGACTGGCAGAGCCAAGGGCTTCTTCTTGGAGGTCTTGGCTTCTCACTGTTGGAGTAAAGGGAAAATGATTAAGTGTGGGATTCAAAGACCCGTGTCCCTTCTGCTTCATTTCATTTATCAAACTCTGGCTGATGCACGGAGATAAGTCATACCCTGTCCTTACCCTTGAGGACCTCATGGTTCACTAAATCCTTCTCTCCAGCCTGTACTTCTAGCAGATTTTCCCATTTCCCATTGCTCCTGCTGGGCGCCTCCCCCATCACCACCATTACATTTCCCCTCCTTCTGAAGGTTATACTCAGAGGCCAATTATTTCCTGGAGCATTCCAAATACCCCCCACCCCCAATCAGAATCCCACCCCCTCCTCTCCTGCCCTTAGCCTCCTGTATCTGGATTCTTTCATGGCCAGGTGCTTGTCTCACTCTCCAGACTGGAAGGTCTCCAGGCAGGGCTGGGTCCCCTTTAACTCTGGATCCTCTGTGTCAACCCTAGGAGGAGGAAGGGAAGTGGGAGGCTCTGCTGGCTGGGATTTCTGGCACAGCCGACTGAGCCCAGCTCTTAGAAAGCTCCAACATTGCCATTCCTTTCTCCACCCCAATCCCCACACCCTTTGGGGTCCAGCTTTGTACTTGCTGCTGAGGAAATGACGAGAAAAACTGCCAGTTCCAAGAAGCGGTGGATCAAAAAGTGAAACCATAAAAGCATCAGAAGAAAACATAGGAGGGTTTTTGATTGACTTTACACTTAGAAAGACCTCTCTAGGACTCAAAACCAGAAGCTCTACTGAAAGAGAACTATCAATGGCTTTTAAGCTTTTGAAGAAAACATCAATCTTATTCATAAGAAGATAACCACAAATTTAAAATGCACGTGGGTTCCATTTTTCACCTATCAAACTGGCAGAAAGCTGAAAGTTGGATAACATCCTTTAGGTGACACTGGAAAAGAAGGCAAGCTCATCATCGCTGGGGGAGGGGAGATATCTCAGCACAAACCCTGTGGGGGACAAAATGGCAATATCTATAAAAATTACAAATACATCTGTGTTAGGCAGAATTCTAAGGTGACTCTCATTGGCTTTCACCTTTGTGTGATCTCTTGCGACTTGGCGGAACCTGTGGTTATAAGAAAATGGGAACTCAAAAAGTATCTTTCATTATATGGCAAAGAGATTTTTGCAATTGTAAGGTCTTCTATCTATTGATTTTGAGGTAGAGATTACTTTGAGTGGGCTGGACCAGATCGGGGAGCCCTTCAAAGGCAGCGAATTTTCCCTGGCTCGTCTCAGAAGAAGTCAGAGATTTGAAGCCTGAGAAGAATTTATCATGCCATTTGTAGGGGAGCCACATGGCGAAGAATGTAGATGTCACTCGGAGCTGAGGGAGACCCCCAGCTGATGGGCCCCCAAGAAACCCAGAGATCTTAGTTCTACGACCACCAGGAGCCAAACTCTCTGCAAATGACAGCAACGAGCTTGGAAACAGGTTTTCCCGCAGAGCCTCCGGAAGATGAGAACTAAGCCTTGCCAACAACTTGATTTTACCCTGAGCAGAGCACACCACCACACTGGGCTGGACTTCTGACCAACAGACTGTGAGCTAATAAACAGGGGTTGTTTTAAGCTGCCCAGTTTGCTTTAATTTGTCAGGCAGCCATAGAAAACTAACACAATGCCCACAGGCCCCTAATCCATTTGGGGAGAATTATTCTGCACCTATGCCTGCATAAGAAACAAAGTATCAATGGGATTATCGCAGCATTGTTGTTACACCAAAAACAAAAACAAACCCCTAGAAACAAATGTCCATCAAGAGGGAACTGGTGAAATGAATTGTTTCAGTCTCTACAGTAGCACATGTGCAGTGTTATGAAAGAACCAGGAGACTATTTGCTGATGGAATTCTCCAAGCTGCGTGACAAGTTAAAAAAAAATGCCTTTTATGTAAAAAGGGTGTTATGAATATATACTTAGTTTTAGACTTGCAGTGATTTGGAAAGGTCCGTGAGGTGTTAGTACAAAGTGGGAGCCTAACCTGGGTGGCTCAGTCGGTTAAGTGTCTGCCTTCTGCTCAGGTCATTATCCCAGGGTCCTGGAATGGAGTACCACCTTGGGCTCCCTGTAGGGAGCCTGCTTCTCCCTCTGCCTGTGTCCCTCTCTCTTTCTATCTCTCATGAGTAAATAAACTCTTTTTAAAAAAGAAAAGATCTATAGTTTTCAAACAAACAAACAAAAAAGTGGGAGACTGTAGAGAGTGGGAACAAGGAATCAGAGTAGGGCAAATGAGGCTCACGGGTCACGGTGAGACTTTTTACTCCATGCTTTTTAAATATATTTTTCAACATTGAACTACATTAATGAACGAAAAAAAAGTCAAAACTAATAGTTTTCAAATGAATCAATGTAGGGCAGGGTGCCTGGGTGGTTCCAGCGTCTGACTCTTGGTTTCTGCTCAGGTCCTGATCTCAGGGTTAGGAGATCAAGCCCCCATGTTGGGCTCTGCACTCAGTGGGGCGTCTGCTTGAGATTTTTCTCTCCCTCTCCTTCTGCTCCACCCAGTCCCAAAAAAATAAATAAATCTCAAGAATCTAAAATGAAGGGCGCCTGGATGGCTCAGTGGGTTAAGCATCTGCTTTCAGCTCAGGTCATGATCCAGGGTCCTGGGATGGAGCCCCGCATTGGGATCCTGGGATTGAGCCCCACCCCGCATCAGGTTCCCTGTTCAGCAGGGAGCCTGCTTCTCCCTCTTCCTCAGCCCCTCTGCCCTGCTCATGTTCTCTCTCTCTCTCTCTCTCCCTCTCTCGCTGTCTCTAAAATAAATCAATAAAATTTTTAAAAATCTAAAATAAATCAATGGGGCACTGTCCTCCCAGCTTCTTTCTGGGCCTCAGGCTGCTCCGTCGCCTCGGCCCTACAAGCTGATTCAGGGAAACGTCCTCTGTGGGACTCTCGAACTCTGGCATTTCCTCCTCATTCTCCCTTGTGCCTCAGAAGAACTAGCGACCAATCAAACAGCTGTGGCTGAGCAAGTCATCTCTCTGGAACTCAGTTTTCCTGACTGTGAAATGGGGATGATAGTTCAGAACGTTGGTGGAATGTTCAATGAGATCCTTCAAGTCCAGTGACCAGCCCTTAGAAGGCGCCCAGCCCAAGGCCGGTACTCATGGCATCCACGCTGGCTGGAATGTAGGAAGGACCCCTCCCTGCAGACATAGTTAATGGAGCACACGTTAGATGGAGAAGAAATGATAACGCCCTTCACTTCCCACCTGCGTACTGTGTGGTTATGGCCGGATTTCCTCCCCTTCGCTATGACAGGCCTCAGGATCCGGAGCCAGAGATCTGATTTCTGCAGTCACAGATGAGGGGAATGTACTGGATGGCTCTCTCTTTGTAGGAGCAGAGAGCCCTCCGTGACCACGGAGCGAGCCCTCTCCTTCTCATTTCAGAAATGAGTTAGTGAGGCTCCAGATGGACTGGCAACTCGTTCAAGGTCACAGAGCATGTCAGAGGCAGAGCCAGGCCCTGTCCTGAGGGCCCCTGACTCCCACCCAGGCCCTTGACCACCACGCCTCTCCCTGCCCGAGCCCATTCGTGTCCCAGCAGCCATGGGGCGACATGAGGGGCACTCTCCCTGGGCCTCTCCTTGTCTTCTCTGTTTCCGTTAATGTCGCTGAAGGGCTGCTGCCCCTCCAGCCGTGAGTTTAGAGAACCCAGCTCCCCAAGTGCCTCTCCCCACCCTCAACCCCTCATCCTCCCCCACCAGCAGGAGGCACAGGGTGACAAGCATGGATTATTGGTGCTGCCTAGGGGTTTGTGGGGAGTTCCTGGGGGACTAGGGATCCCCCCATGTGTTGGGACACCTGCGGGAGCACCGACATAACCATTAACTTTTGGTGTGTCAGCTGAAATTCCCAAGCTCCCAAGGGTCTCCCTCACCTCATCCTGCTTGCTCACTGAGCTGTCGACCTTAAGGACTTGCTTGCCCTCCCTGCACCAGAGCCAGAGGGTGGGGGGGGGTGTCTCGGGTTCTGGCAAACTTCCAGATCCCCAGGAGCTTCTGCTACACTTCTTGTCCCTGAGTTCCAGGAGATCCCCCAAGATCCTGGAGCAACGTATCCATCTCTTGTCTAATTAGCGTGAGATGGGTTCGTGATAGTTGAGCCCTGACCTGACCTAAGAAAGGTGTTCCTTTTAGGAGATGTTGACTGTGTTTCTGACCGGAGACCGTGTCATGGTCCACCTCAGGCGTGGAATCCCTTCCACAGCCCTCTGCCTGGATGTCACTTTCTCCTGGAGACACGTGGGGCCGTTGGTTTCTGTCCAAGTTGACACACACAGATAGCAGAGACCCGCTGGGTGAGTGAGCACGTGCATGCGGGATCCAGACCTGTTCTAGCCCCAAGGGATTAGTGTGACCTGGTACCGGTCTGCCCAAAAGGTTTAAGCAGGTTTACAATAGCGCCACCTAGTTTTAACCGATTTGACTCACTTTTTTTTTTTTTTTTTTTTTTTTTTGATTTGACTCACTTTATGTCGGTTTCAGTGCATCAGTGTCTCCTCAGCTATCCTGAACTCCTTTATGGCTGTTTGGGTTCCAGTTCGTTTAATAAGATCAACCCCTGATCTTGTGTGGGTGACATGCCAGCATTGTGGACTCCAAGTGCTTTCCATATATGAAGTCATAGAATCCTCACTTCTGCCCCATAGGTAGAGACTGTGTCCTCATTTTAAACCGGAGGAAACCGAGGTGCAGAGAGCTTAAGGCACCGGCCTCAGGTTTCAGGGTTACGAGAGACAGAGGCAGGGTTTGAACCTCTTGTTTCTGGCTCCTGAGTCTGGGCACTGAAGCTCGGTGTCGGGCTCTCGGGCCAGGCCGCCGATGAGGGTCTGAACCACTTCAAGGGGAGTTGACTTGATCTGAGCCAGTCTGGGCTATTTCTGCCAAGATAAGCTGCTTTGTTCTGGTTCGATCTGCATCCAGCCCTGAATCTGGCACATTCCAGGGGACTCACAGATCTCAGACCCCGCAGATCCTTGAAATGGGAGGCACCCGTATTTGTTTCCTAGGACTGCTGCACCAGCTTCGGAAATGAGAAAAACTGATTTTCTGACCATTCTGGAGGTTTCTACAAGTGCTTTCTCCCTCTAGAGGCTATCGGGGAGAAAACGCTTCTGGCCTCCTCCAGCTTCTGGAGGTCCCAGGGGTTCCTTGTCAGATCACCCCGATTGCTGCACCTGCGCTCACGTGGCCTCCCTCCTCTTCTGTGACCCTCTGTGTTTTTTGTAGGGACCCTGGCCAGGGGATTCAGGGCCCACCCCGATATCAAGGATGATCTCATTTCAAGATAATCGCTTCTACAAGGACTCTTCTTCCAAATAAAGTAACATTTGTCGGTCCCAGGGATTAGGACACAGACATATCGTTCTTGGGGCCTCATTCAGCCCATCAAGACCAGTAAGGTCATATCACAGTATTTCCCCTTAGGGACCCAGCTCTTAACAGTGACTCTTCCTAGGGGATTGGAATTCACCCCTCTGTTGAGCTTTTATCATTTTCAGCTGGGGGATGGAAAGGCCAAGTCTAAAATGTGCTGGCAACCATGGGAGAGCCTCTTGTACTTTTCAAGACCCTTTTATTAACATTCCCGGGTGAGAAGATCAGGACTTCCCGGAAACATCAAGTGAATTGCGGACGTGTTTCTGTAAACAGGCATTCCAAGCTTGGACCAGCCTTCAGAGATGTTCACTGATGATCTCACCAAGCTTCCTATGCACCCCGGGGGGAGTCTTCTTTACTGAAAGGGATGCAGAATTGAAGGAGGAGAGATAATTAACATGGTGTAGGGGGGGGGCAACTGCTAACCCTGAATATCCCAGTACTCCTGGCCCGGTGTTTGCAGGAAGCTAGCCCTGTAGATGTGGGTGAAGACGGCAAATGGTGCCACTACTCAGTGCCCAGACTTTGCAAGGAAGCAGCACCCAGAGACCTTTTATACCCAACTGGCCCCAACACCAGTGATGCAGAAATATCACACAAAAGGGAGAGCTGCGTTTCTCTGTTCGGCATTTTCCCACTTGCCCTGACCCCTGAAATCCACAAACACTACCAGATAGGAAAGTCAACTTAGCCCTTGCACAAATTTGGCCTGGGCAGAGGCGTGTGCGCAGGCTTGGGCTGGAGGTCCTGTTCAGCCCCCAGCAACTGCATGGGGGAACCAGAAAGTCTTTCTGAGTCTTGGCTTTCCCAACTGTCAGTTGAGATCATTGGATTACTTGGGGGAAGGACTTGTGCTCGGCACCTGCTACGTATGACAGAGAACAGACTGGCAAGCCAGGGACATCACAAGTCTGAATGGTCACTCTGTACAGCTGAAAACCCCACTCTGTTTCTCCGGTGGCCTTGGTCGTGACCGTGATTTCACACCCAACCCGTGGTCCTCACCCAGTCCTCTGTGCCTCTCTCGCTGTGGCAGTGACCTGCTCCCACTCCACTGGAAAAACGGAAACCATCAGAGGAGCTTCCCTGGTCTTTGTACAGCAAAATCTACAAACCCATCTCCCCTTCTGTTCGGCCTCTAGAGTCATTGTCTGTCCCTGCTCTTTTCAAAGCCAGCTCTGTCCTTTGCACTCTGGGTCTCCCTGCCGCCCCCCTGACTTTATCAGGGACTTTGCTCTGGGGTAGTGCCTTTGCTCTGTATCACCAGATCCTTCCCTCCTAGCAGTCAGTGCCATCAGTGCAGACTCGGTTTGTATCCTCCAAAGTTGGACGGAACCCTCCCGTGGCCCTCGCATTCCCTTCCAGCCAACACTCCAGTTCTCCGCTTCCCTTTGCATTAAAACTTTCTGAAAAGTTGCCTATGATTGTTCTCTCCAATTCACTGGCTCCCATGTGTCATTCCAATCCAGCTTCCAGCCTCCTCCTCCACTACGACTGTTCTCAGCAAGGTCGCCCAAAGTCCCTGTTGCCGAACCTAGTGGACATTTCTCTGTGCTCAGCTCATTCGACAGTTGGGTAGCATTGCACACGGGTCACCTCTCCCCTGCCCCCCCGTCTTGAAACACTCTCTCCTCCTGGCTGCCTGATCTCTCCTACCTGGCTTTCCGCCTCCCGCCCTGGCCACACCTGCTCAGTCCACTGTACCATCCCTCCTCTCTGGCTGGCTTCTAATATGGGAGCGTCCCCAGGCTCCTTCCCTTCCCTCTCATCCAGTCGGAGCTGGAAACAGTATAAGTCACAGGGTAGCCTATAGGTCCAAATGTCCCTGAGGCTGCCCAGACTTGGGGGGAGGGGAGCAGCCTCCGACTCTCAACATAGGAGCAGACATTTGTGGCCATCCTCAACCCCCATCCCCAACCCGGCTAGAAGCCCAGAAGCCCCGCTCCATTCCTCCTGTCTCCCACCCCTCCGATCTGCTGCTGCTTCACTAAGTCCCATCAACACCACCGCCTTGCCCCGCCAGAATAGCTATCAAACAGGTCCACTTCTCTGGTCTCCACGGCCACCAGCCTCGTTCAAGCCCCAGCACCTCTCGCCTGGTCCCACCATTGCCTCCTGCCCAGTCTCTCTCAACCACTTCTGCCTCGCCGTCCACTCTTCTCGCCCGAGGGGCCCAAGGGGTTTCTTGCTCGCATCATCACGTTACTTCACTCCCACAGCAACCCTCTCCAGTGATCAGAAGACAATGCAGGCTCCTCGCTCCAGCCAGGCTCACTGGGCTTCCTCTTGTGTCCCCGACAGACCCACCTGGGCCAGGCTTCAGGGCTCTCGCTCACACTCCTGGGCTTCCTGGGACACCCATCCCCACCCCGGGGCTCCTTCCAGTCTTCAGGTTTCAGGTCACCTGTCGTCTCCTCCAGAGTCCTATGCCGGGTGCGTATGCAGGGAGCACTTCACTCCGGAATGACTTAGGCAGACGCTGGTTCACTTGTTTGTGTCCATCTTCCCATCAGACGGAAGACCTCACCACAGAAGGGCGCATGTCTGTTGGGCTCCCTGCTGAGCACCTGCTACAGAGTAAATGACCAAGAAACACCACTGAGGGCGCCTGGGTGGCTCAGTTGGTTAAGCGTCTGCCTTCGGCTCAGGTCATGATCCCAGGGTCCTGGGATCGAGCCCTGCTTCGGGCTCCCTGCTCAGCAGGAAGCCTGCTTCTCCCTCTCCAGCTCCCCCATGCTTGTGTTCCCTCTCTCTCTCTGTCTCTCTCTGCCAAATAAACAAATAAATAATCTTGAAAGAAACAAAGGAAGGACGGAAGGAAGGAAGGAAGAAAGAAAGAGAAAGACCACCACTGGGTGAAGGAGAAAATCCACCTGGAAGGCAGGCCACGGCATGGTACCACACACTTCCACGTGGCCCGGAATCTTCTCTGCCAGCGCTCCAGCATGCTCCGGCAGCACAGCCTTCTGCCTGGCACACAGCCCTGAGGGCGGTGCTTTCTGTCACACAGTCCAAGGGGCCCCGGGAAGGCCAGCGTGTCACGACACGGCCTGCCACGCACGGCACGAGGCCTCGCTTGGATCGCCCGGGCCTCACCGCTCTCGGCTCTGGACACGTCCGGCTGACCGCAGCGGGCCACAAGGGACCCTTGGCCTTAGCTGGAGTGTTACTTGGGACCCAAGCCACTGAGCCCTAGGCCCCGTGTGGTGGGCCTTTGGCCGCAGACCTGGGTTCAGCGGAGCACAATCGGCCTTTGTCTTCCCAGAAGGCCCTGCTCAGCCTCCCGAGGAGAATGGCCCATTCTGTGCCCCCCGGAGCAGCTGTGTGGCGGCCGTGGTGGTGGGGGTGCGGGGTAAGCCCTGGACTGGGGAGAGGAGAGCAGGCCTGGCCTCTGCTCTGCTGTGTGACCTTGGGCATGTCACTGTCTCTTTTAGTTTCCGTCTCCCTTTGTAGAAAGAGAAAAGCATGGAAGGGCCTGCCGGGAGCATCTGGGTACAGATGGGAAACCAAGGCCCAGAGAGGGGGAGCGTCTGCCCAGGATCACAAGCGAGGGAGGACAGAGTTGCTACCAAGCCCAGGCCACCTGCCTCCCAGACAGCAAAAGGGCTCAGAGGGTCCTGCTATGACTCCTCACCCGTTGCTCTGCCAGCAACCCCCCACCCAGGCCCTTGCAGAAGAATAAGACAGAGAATGAGGCTGCAGGAAAGAGGGGGGCCATGGAAAAGGAAAATGGGGCTATAGCCCCCACCCTGCCCTGCCCTTTCCTCTCCTCTTTGGCCAAGGAACCCAGTGAGTCATGAGATTCCACTGGGGTGGGCTTAGCGCCAGAATCAGTGATGACAAGGGACACCCGCCACCTCCCCCCTGCCTGCGCCAGCCATGCCCTTGGCTCTGCAGTCTTCCCTTACTCTGTGTTCTGCCTCCTGTGCACAGAGAGGCAGGAACGGGCAGAGAACCCAAACCCCAACAGACACAAACAGACACCTACACAGCTACACAGACAGCGAGACAGACACCTAGCAGAGAGGTGGGCACAGACAATGACAGTCACACAGCTATACATACAGACACAGAAGCCACCAAGGACACAGATACTGGCAAAGAATAACCAGACGCATGACCGATACAGAGACAACGTCCAGACAGATACACACAAAACAGAGAAACATAGGCAGACACGCTCAAGCAGAAACACCCCACAAACACAACTCAGACACACGCACACACGAAAACACACACACAACAAAGACCTGCACGGGTGGTCCACAGAGAGTGATTTGGGACAAAGGATGACCCAGAGGTCCAGGGCCACACACTAGCCCCCAGCCCCCAGCTGAAACTGACCCACAGAAGTGGGCGCTCTGAGTATGGGCTCTTCTGAAAGCACCTTCCTTCTCCTGCCCCGAGGATATGTCATCAACCCTAACAGAGGCACCCGCCTTGCAGCTGGATGAATGGAAGTCAGACACAACCAGGGACTTCCCAACTTGGAGTATGTCGAGACCTGCAACAGGTGACTAAGAGTGGTTAGACGGGAAGGAGTCAGTGGTGGCAGGGAGGCAGCCCGCATTCTGACAGGTGATCGGCAAGTCTGTTCTGAGCGTCAGATTCCCACTAGGCTTGTTCCCCCCAGGTCCCTGCAGGGAGCCGATGGGCCAGCTCCTGGGGTGTCCCCGCTAGATAGGGGTTGGCCCCTATCACCATGCCATGCCCTGCAGCAGGGTGACTTTCTGCCCAGTGCCCCCTGGCAGGGGGTAACCCAGTCACAGATGCCCGTTGTCCTGGTCTCCTCTCCACCCCCAGGGGCTGGCCAGCTGAGGACATCCCTAGACTGAGGGAGGGGTGTGGGGTGGTCAGAGAGAGGGCAAAGGGAATCCCATGACTGATGCTTCCCCTTTGTGGGGTGGATGTGAGGCTCGGGCCTGGGGACGGGGGAGTCTGGCCAGGTGCCTCTTTCATCCTCCCTGCTGTTAGAGTCCCAACCTGCTAGAAGAGGGGGTTGCGCAACGAAGAGGTAAAAGGTGATGGCGGGGCTGGCGGGACAGAAGCCCCATTGTTTGGGGCCCAGGCCAGCCTGGGCAAAGGAAGGGTTTATGCCCAGGGCAGGAAGAGGGGGGCTCCGTGGGGGGGGGCACCAGCTGCCAGGGCTCTTGCCCTCGGGCCCTGGAGGGGGACAGGTGCCAAGCAGGACACCCTCGGGGTTGATAGAGGGGACAGTGCTTGACAAGGTGCCTGGACAGCCTGGGCAGAGCAGACCTAAAGAAGAGTTATGGGGCAGGGAAATGGCCCCCCACACCACACCCACCCCACCCACCCCATTCCCTCCGAGGATGAGCCGCCAAGGCCTCCGCAGGGTCCTCAACCATCCTCCAGATTCCAGTCATTCCTGGGAATGGAGGCGGCTTGGGGCGGCCCCAAGCCTAGGGGGGTACTGTGACGGGGGGATGGGGGCGTGCATGACAGTTTTTATTACCCAGGGGTTGGAAAGGTTCTTAGAGATTTTTGCTGCCCACGCGCTCACCATCGGTTCCCAAGCTTAGCTCCAAAACTGCGAGCTCTGCCACCTCCAATCTCCCCTTCTCCGCTGGAACCTCTCAGCTCTGCAGGGAAGCCCACTGGGAAGTCCTTACCCGAGTCGAGCACAACCTTTTCAGCTTCAGTTGGAGTTCCGGCGCCACCTAAGCCAACGGCTGTCAAGAGAGAACGACCAGGGCGAGGACAGTCACGTGCTCACCGTTCCCCTCCCGCGTCCCAGCTCCGGAGTGACGGGGCTGCTCCAGGTGTGAGCCTGCGGGTCCCCTCCCCCTGCGGCCCGGGCCAGCCCGGCGGGGCGGCGCTGCGGGCAGGGGCAGGGCGGTACAAAAGGCGGTCCCGCCCCGCACTCCTCCCTTGACTTTTCGCGTGTCCCGTGGTGGCAGGAACCTGGAGGTGGAGGCGCGGGGGGAAGCCTGAGCACAGCCGTCACCAGGTAGGGACGCTCCCTCGCGTGGAGGGGAGGTATTCAGAAGGAAGGACCAGAGAGGAGGAGGCAGGCGGAGGGAGCAGGGAGGGCTGGCAGAGAGGGAGAACGGAGGGGGCAGAGGGACACGGAGGAACACAAGCCAGGGGGACCCGTGTCAGAAATGGAGGCTGACAGAGGGACAGAGGGACCCAGATGGGAGAGCAGACCGCAGTCCGGGCTACAGGTGCTGGGGTGTGTTGAGCCGGGCACCAAGATCACCACAGTCCCCACCTCCTGTCCTTGAAGGTCCCCAGGCAGGTCAGGGAGGGGCTCCATTTCTCGCTCAATCCCCTTCCTGCCTGGGGACGCAGGAATCAGGGTCCTGGAACTTGCTGCACCCCCGCAGAATCCCCTCGGACTCACAGCCCCAGGAAGCTGGGAGATCAGTGCCCCGGGTGACAGGGAAGGTCTGCTGACCACTGCCTCTGACCCCCGACATCTGCGCTCCCTGGGCCCAGGAGGCACCATGTGGCGATGTCCACTGCGGCTGCTGCTGCTGCTGCTGCTGCTGGCTGGCGAATTGGCCCTGGGTGCCCGGCGGGGTCGTGGGCGCCGCGAGCTAGCGCCGGGCCTGCACCTGCGGGGCATCCGGGATGCGGGCGGTCGGTACTGCCAGGAGCAGGACCTGTGCTGCCGCGGCCGTGCCGACGACTGCGCCCTGCCCTACTTGGGCGCTACCTGTTACTGTGACCTCTTCTGCAACCGCACCGTCTCCGACTGCTGCCCTGACTTCTGGGACTTCTGCCTCGGCGTGCCACCCCCCTTTCCCCCCATCCAAGGTGGGCACCAGATGGCCAGGAGGGTGGGTTGCTTTGCCAGCCCCAGACTCAGCAGGGCTCAGGAGCAAGGTGGAGGCACTGACATTTCCAGGGGAGGCTTTGTAGAATCTGGGAGAGACCCCGCCCCACTGTCTGCCTGCGCCTCTGGGAAGTCCCGCTCTGTTCTAACTTGAATCCCTCCAGCGAGACTGGAAAAGAGAAGATCCTTGGTCAGTGGGATTCCCAGCTGGCCCGGGAGAAAGGCAGTCTGCTGCCCTTTCTCCCAGTCCCGTCTCCTTGCCAGACGGGGAAGGTGCCGCCCGCCCCGCTGACTCACCCCACAGGCCGATAAGCCCTCAGGGGGGTTGGTCAGGCTCATCCAAGCCATTCCTCTGCCGTTGCTCAGGATTCTCTTCCCGGAGGTGGCTGGTCACACCTGGGAGGTGGGAGCGAATCTGTTCCTGCTTTCAGCCTGCGTCACCATCCTTTCCCCTGTCCTTGTCCCTGTCCCACAGAGGAATCATTTGAATCCCTTCCCCCAGTTCGGAGGGCCTGTGGGTGAGACACAGAAGACCCGGGTTGTCAACCCAAAGTGCTGTGTTATCTTAGGGGAGTCCTTTGCCTTCTCTGAGCCCTGGCTTCCCCATGCCCCTCCCACTCCCCCATCTCCAAGTTTCAAGTCATTTAAAGGGCAAAGGATCCGAGGAATGTTGTGGCTGGCGTCCAAGGGAAGCAAGAGGGTCCGAGCTAGGGTCACCGCAGAACTTCCCAGGTAGCTGTTGGTATGTGACCCTGCAGGGAGAGGTCTTAACGAAGTTATAGTTTGATCTTAGCTTCAGTGAGGGCTGGGCCATGCGTGCGTGCGTGTATGTGTGGGTTCGGGAGGATTCGGGACACCTGACTTCTGAGGACCTGGCCCTCCCAGCCCGTCGTCTCTGGTCTTTGTTCCACTTCTATTTTCCTCTTCCCTCCTCCCAGGATGTACGCACGGGAGTCGCATATATCCAGTCCTGGGAACCTACTGGGACAACTGTAACCGCTGGTGAGTGTTTGGGGGCTTGGAGGGATCCTTGCCTTGTGGACCCTGTGCCACCCCCCCCAGACTTGGTTCCAGTTCTTTCCTCGTCGCTTACTTGCTGAGCCTCAGTTTCCTTATCTGTAACACGGGGATTTTTACCCTGACCTTGTCAGCTTAGCACTGACCATTGTTTAGAAAACACTAACCGCATTCCCCAGGAGCAGACAGCCATGGATGCCTGGCCCCGGATACGGCTCCTGAGCTGGGAGCCATCCCCTGTCCCTCCTGGCCCCGGGCTGGGCTACTGCCCCTCCCAACCTTTCTCCGTGTCATGGGAGAATCTAGAAAAGGGGGCGCCAGGAAGGAAACCTCTGACTGCAGCATCCGCCGCCCTGGACAGGATGAGGGTCAGGGATGACTGAGCTGGAGGCCAGCCAAACTGGAGCAGGGCCTTCCCAGGAATGTGGCCCCTTTCCCCTTCATTCCCCTCCCTACCATTCCACCTGGAGGATGAAGGGTCAGGGGCGCCCCCCACTCTAGTCTGCATCCTGAGATGGGAAGTGGAGATGGGTTGGATAGGAGGCCTTTGAGTGCCTGATTGAAATAATGGGGACCCCATGGCTTTGAGGAGGTGGCCCTGCACCCACTCCACCCCATGCCCTCTTTGCCTGGGACTGGGAGGTCCCAGAGAGGAGGAAATTTTTGGAATGCATTACACATAAGCTGTTTCCATTGCCTCACCCGTGTGAGGGGTGCTGGGTCACAGGGAGAGTGGGGACTCGTGAGGTTCGGCTGAGAGAATGCGTGTACATGTGTGTGTGTGTATGTGGGGGGAGCGCGTGTGAATCATACACGTGTGTTCAGAAAGACTGAGGACGCCTGCATGATCCTGCTGCTCCTGATAGGATGCCTCTGGGCATTGATGGGTTAAGCTCTTTCCCACTCCTATCCCTGGGGCCTGGCCGCTCTGGGCCCCTCTGGAATGCTGGGACCTCTGCCACCAGCCCAGTCTAGACCTGCTTGGGCAGCCCTGGGGGCAAAGGGGGAGGTGGCAGGAAAGGAGTGACCAGCCCACTGCCCGCACTGGGTGGCCCGGTTCCCTGCGCCTTGACACCTGAGTGAGGGTGTGGGGCGATGCCTATGGGCCTTCCAGGCTGTGTGAGACCTCGAGGAATGCTTCGAGAGTCAGAGAAGGAAGGGGAAGGGGAGGAAAGCCTGCCCTCTCACGCAGCCTCCTCCAGCCCTCCCCGAAAGTGCCCCGCCCACGAAAGTGCCCCGCCCACTCCGGGGACTGAAGAGCCCAGCCATACTGGGTTTGTTCCCCTTGAGGCTCCTTAAAAGGCAACAGGGGAAGCAGGCAGTTTAGCAGAGTTATGAGCTTGTAAAAGCATCAAAGTCACAGAATTCCCTGTTCGTCGATTAAAGACCTACTATGTGCCAGACACTGCGCTGGGGCAGACGGTCCTTGTCCTTGCAGTGGAGCTTCTGGTCTAATGATGAAGGAGCCTCCACACAGAGAAACAGCTTACAACCCGTGACAAATGTGACAGGGAAAGGGAATAATGGGGGACCCTGGTTTAGAATGCAGTGGCGGCAAGGGAAGGCCTCTCAGGAAGGGAGATGGTTACGCTGATAGCAGAGAGGTGGGCAGACCAGGAGGGAACAGGGGAGAGAGGCTCATGGGAAGGTTGGGAGGTGGGACAGATCTCACTGCAGCTGGAGCTGTGACGTGGGGACAGAAGCCCCGAGGAGGTGCAGGCCACGTCGTCTGGGGGTCTCGTAAGCCGTGCTGGAGCCAGTCAGAGACACACAATCTGATACATGTCACTGCAAGATCTCTCTGGGGAGGGACTGCAGGGTACGCAGTGGATGGCAGTGAGGCAGGGAGCCTGGGTAGGAAGCTATTGCCACAGTCCAGGTGACAGGTGATAAGGGACTGGAGGAGGGTGGAGGCAGTGGAGACCCATGAGTCCAGAACCTTCCATGATGCACCGTCCCAGGACCTACTTATGGCGGCGTAGGAGCTAGGGGTACAGCACACGCTTCGAGTTCTGGTTTGAACCCCCGGGGTGGCTAAGGTACCTTGTCCTGAGTTGAGGATGTTAAGGGAGGAGCAGCTTTGAGGGAAGGCAGTCAGGGCAATTTTAAGTTTGAGATACACCTAGAGGGGATGTGAGGAGGCCCCAAGGGCAGGACCCTGAAACTCAAGAGATGGGGAGCCTGGGGGTTCCCAGAACGGGAACACCTAATAGCAGATAACGATTCTTGAGCACCCAAGATGGACCAGGCCCTGGGCTAATGGCTTTACCGGCTTCACAAAAGCCTGCCATTCAATCCCTGGAACGCGGGAGGATTCCTGTCCTCTTTTTTTTTTTTTTTTTTTTTTTTTTTTGTGGTAAGATTTTATTTATTTATTTGACAGACAGAGATCACAAGTAGGCAGAGAGGCAGGCGGAGAGAGAGAGGAGGAAGCAGGCTTCCTGCTGAGCAGAGAGCCTGATTTTGAGGCAGGGGTGCTGGATCCCAGGACCCTAGGATTATGACCTGAGCCGAAGGCAGAGACTTAACCCACTGAGCCACCCAGGTGCCCCATCCTGTCCTCGTTTTGCAAACAAGAACTTTAAGGGGAAAGTCTGAATACGTTCCCTGAGATCACATGACTCATCAGCGAGGGCTTATCAACGAGGGTCTCCTCAGCGAGGGTGGGAGCCCAGGACTTGAATTTCAGGACCCCTGCTCTTAGTCCCCTGAGGACCCTGCCGCAGTCACTCATGCATCCAACAAATATTTCGTGGGTGCCTGCTGTGGGCTGGGTTTAGTTTTCTAGGCACCAAAGTTACCAAACAAACCCTGCCAGGACATTAGTGTCTAGGAGGAAGCAGGTATAAGGAGCGTGGATAGTCAAATACATAGTCTATCAGGTAGCCATGACACGCGAAGAAGAAAATGAAACACGAAAGCAGGAGAGGAAGGCGGCCAAAGCAGGTGTCCCTGAGAAGGTGACTTCTGAATGTAGACTTGGACGAAGTGAGGGGGAGCCTCAGGGATGTGGGGAGAAGATCAGCTCAAAGGCCCTGGGGCCGGAGCACAGCTGTGGTGAACAGTCAGGGGAGCAGCCTGGCTGGGGTCTCAGGAGCCAGGACTTGGAGGAGGGGGTCACTGAGGGCACAGAAAGAGAGATCGTGCAGGGACTGTCTTGTGAGCATGGCAGGGAATTTTGGCTCTTAGTCTGTGATGGGAAGCCAAAGGAGGGACTTGGGCCGAGGGATGGCATGATAGGGCTTGGGTTGAATAGGGTCACCCAGCAGCTGTGTTAAAAATATACTGATGTGGGGGTGTAAGGCAGAAGCGGGGAGAACAATGGGGAAGCGGCCCCAGAATCCAGGGCAAAGGTGACTGGCCCATGATGGCTGCATGAGGGATGAGACATGGTTTGGATTCCGAATGTGTTTTTAAGGCAAAGCCAACAAGCCAATCAGTATGTGGGGTAAGGAGTCAAGGGTGACTCCCCGGCTCTTGGCCTGAGATTCAGGAAGGACGGACATCTTCCACGGACTGTAAGGAGAGCAGGCATGGTAGTAGGGGATCAGAAATTCGGTCCAGGATGTGCTGTTAGGCATCCCCCCCCCAAGTGGTGGTATTGTGTAGCAGCAAGATTCTTAGATCTGGAGAAATCTGGGCAGCAGATATAAACTTGAGAACTGTGAACTTGCAATTGACATTGAAAGCCACCAGGCTGAACAGGATCAGCTAGGGGTTCTTCCATAATCGCTAGCACAGAATCTCAAGCCATGGTGACTTCTGAGGCCCCCTCCCTTCCGAGGATGCCCAGCCCCCCTTACCTCTTCCTTCCCTCCTGCTCTTTTAGCACCTGCCAGGAGCAAGGACGGTGGGAGTGTGACCAGGAGCCATGCCTGGTGGACCAAGACATGATCAACGCCATCAACCAGGGCAACTACGGGTAAGAGGTCCCTGGAGAAGTCCCCACTGGGCACAGACACACATACCTTCCCGCGAGATGCCTGGGCTGTCAGGCACATCCACACTCAGATCTCATGCACGTGGACACTTGGCCAGTCTGTGTCTCTCCCACGTACATGCACGGACATCCAGAAGCCCTAGTCATGGCAGGTCTGTGACTTCCATCCCTCCTCTTTCAGATGGTGGGCTGGGAACCACAGTGCCTTCTGGGGCATGACCCTGGATGAAGGCATTCGCTACCGCCTGGGTACCATGCGCCCTTCTTCTTCTGTCACCAATATGAATGAGATTCACGTAAGTCCATCCTTGCCCACAATCCTGCCATCTCCCCATCGCTTGGGACCCCAGGAATCCTGGCATGCTGCATCCTACTCCTCCAGGGGCCTGGGACTAACCCCCTCCAATAGGCTGTGTGTTCCTGAACAAATCACTCACCCTCTCTGGGTCTTAAGTTCTTGCCCATAACAAGAAGTATGGTGCAAGAAGAACTAATGCTCAGATTCTGAGTTTTGTGGTCCCAGCATGAGCCCCTTGGTGGCCTCCCCAGCCTGGGAAAAATGCTATTCCTTCCAGTATAGCTGGGTCAGACCCCATGGGGCCAGGAGGTCACCTTGGTATTTTGGGAAGAGAAGGACAGATAGTCCTCTGGCTAGAGAGCCAGAATTCTCGGAAACAAATACTGACTGTGTGGAACGAGGGAGGAGGGGGCTTCTCCCTTCCGACCAGTGAGATCCTCTGTGGGGAGAAGGGGAAACCAGACCCGGAACAGTCAAAGGGTAAGGAAGGGGAACTTCTGCAGGTCAGGGCTGGGGCACAGGCTGCAGGGTCTGTGCCTCCATGGCGGGCAGTGTGGTGGGCAGGGAGGAGGCCGTCCTTGGCCAGATCAGCCCTCCCTGCAGAGGGACTTGGGCTCAAGGCTAGGATGACCAGACCCTGCCCCTGCCCTCAGTCCCCTGGGCCTCTGCTATTTTCTGCCTCCTGCTATTTGCCTTGGCCGCCTGCCCGGTCACAGGACCTTATTCCTTCTTCCCTCCCCTGCCCTTTAAGGCCTGAAGCCCAAGGTCCTGGTAGGAAGAAGGAAGTGTCAGATCAGAAGGCACAGAGGAAGAACAAGGCAGGGGTTAACAATGGAGAGCGGGTGACCTGGGCCTGGCTACTTCCCTGCTGGCCTCATCTGTACATGGGACTAGTCACCCCCACCTGACATGGGGGAGGCGCTAAATGGTGCTTGGCTCCTCCCCACGTGGAGCTTGCTGGAATCCCTCAGCAGCAGGGTACTCAAGAACAAACCACAGAAGGCCCTCGGTGGCCCTTCCGAAGCCAACAGGCCCCGAGGGGTGGGCCGGGTTAGGTGCAGGAGGAAGACAGAGTGACTCTTGCTTTGCAGACAGTGCTGCGCCCCGGGGAGGTGCTGCCCACAGCTTTCGAGGCCTCCGAGAAGTGGCCCAACCTGATCCATGAGCCTCTGGACCAGGGCAACTGTGCGGGCTCCTGGGCCTTCTCCACGGCAGGTATGGCCAAGGGCAGAGGCCGGCGTGGCGGGAAAGGACGGCCAAGGCCAGGGCCCCCTGACGTTCCCCTCTGCCTCCCCCCACCAGCCGTGGCATCCGATCGCGTCTCAATCCACTCTCTGGGGCATATGACACCTGTCCTGTCGCCCCAGAACCTGCTGTCTTGTGACACCCACAACCAGCGGGGCTGCCACGGGGGCCGTCTCGACGGCGCCTGGTGGTTCCTGCGACGCCGAGGGTGAGCAGCAGAGAGGGTGGGCAGGGAAGGGGACGTATGGCTGGGGCCTCAAGAGGGCAACCTGCAGGATGGACCAGGGCCGTGCTCATCAGGCTCACTCTCCTTGCTCCCTCCTGCTTCTCCTCCAGGGTCGTGTCTGACCACTGCTACCCGTTCGTGGGCCGTGAGCAGGACGAGGCTGGCCCGGCACCCCGCTGTATGATGCATAGCCGGGCCATGGGTCGGGGCAAGCGCCAGGCCACTGCCCGGTGCCCCAGTAGCCATGCCCATGCCAATGACATCTACCAGGTCACTCCGGCTTATCGCCTCGGCTCCAACGTAAGTTTGTGCTTGGTTGAGGGGGCAGAGGCGGTGGAGCTGGAAGGTTGGCCAGAGAGGCTAGAGCCTCGCCCTGATGGAGACTCTCCTCCCCACTCCCAACCCTCCAGGAGAAGGAGATCATGAAGGAGCTGATGGAGAATGGCCCTGTCCAAGGTAAATGCCCTTCATCCTGCCCCCTGGTTCCAAAAGCTTGTGTCTGCTTGAGACTGGGCACGCCCAACAGCACAAGTGGTCTGCACTGTACTGGGCAGGGCAGCAAATCCACCGGGGCTGGGAGTCAGGGGAACCCGGTCCCCTCCCCCCAGACAGCACCCTGTGCGGGGCACTTAGGGTCTTGGTATGGGTCTGGGTGCGCATCTCCAGACCTGTGCTGATGGGCTGAGCCAGCCCTACTCTGACCTTGGCCTACAGCTCTCATGGAGGTGCACGAGGACTTCTTTCTGTACCAGAGTGGCATCTACAGCCACACCCCAGTGAGCCTTGGGAGACCTGAGCGGTACCGCCGGCATGGAACCCACTCGGTCAAGATCACAGGGTGAGGGGCTCGGGGGAGCAGAAGAGGATGGGGGAGCAGGGCTTGCACTAGGAGCTCTGAGCTGGCCTTGAATCCCTACCATCTCTCTCTGGGAAGCCCCATTTCAAAGAGGAGGAAACCAAGACATAAAAGGAGGGGCTTGCCAGTGGTCACACGGAGAGATGGGGGCCTTTAAAGGTTTTCTAGGAACTGTTCCTTCCTTACACACTGGGGTAAAATAACTCCTTTGAAAGACAAACACAGATCCCAGGGGTGGCTCAGTCTCTCCCCATCATAGCACCAACAACATCATAGCACAGCCTCTCCCCATCAGAGCACCCCAACTCTGCCTGCCCCACTGATTTCATCCGATGAAATGTCCTTGGCAGTGGGAGTGTGGGGCCTCCAAAGTACCCATCTTCTTGGAGTCCCTTCCTCCTGGTTCCCGGCACCCACCCGTCCCTAGGTCCCCAAGCAGAGGAGGGAGGGAAGGCAGATGTGCGAGGTCCCAGAGAACTGGTCCCCAGGATGCCGCCCCTGCAGCAGGGCCCAAGTTTCCTCTGCTCACCCTCTTCAGTTATCCCTTCAGTGCCCTCCCCCACATGGGTGTGAGTACGCAGACTTCCAGAGGTGGAGACTGAGGGAGGTAGAGAGAGGGGTCTGGAAGGGACCCCTGGGGTTCCAGCCCCTGAAAGCAGATGGAATCAGCTCCTTTCTCCCGCCAGCTGGGGAGAGGAGACGCTGCCCGATGGAAGGACGCTCAAATACTGGGTGAGTCCCTGCGCGGGTTGCCCTGCGACCGCGGCCTCCCTCCCCCTCCCCCTCCCCCCCACGGCCCCCCCCCTCACCGCCCCTCCTCATTCCCAGACGGCGGCCAACTCGTGGGGCCCAGCCTGGGGCGAGAGGGGCCACTTTCGCATCGTGCGCGGCGCCAACGAGTGCGACATCGAGAGCTTCGTGCTGGGCGTCTGGGGCCGTGTGGGCATGGAGGACATGGGGCACCGCTGAAGCCCTGGCACCGAGCCCGGCCAGCCGCCGGAAGAGCCCCTGGGGGCCGGCACCGCTCCGCTCGCCCCGCCCCTCCCGACGAGGCCCCGAAGCGCAGGCGGGCGCCTGGGGTCTAATCCCCCGAGCGAGGGGCGGTTCCGCTGATGCAGCGCCCTGCCTGGGAGCCGAGGGCAGGCGAGGCTGGTGGAGCCCCCAGACCTCCCAGCGGGGACTGGGCAGGACCTGGCCCCGGAGGAGCGGGCCTGCAGATCCCAGGCCCTGGCACCCCCGCTTAAGACCACTGAAGCCAGGACACCCCCAAGTCTCCAGCCCCACCACCCTATCCCACCCCACCCCTGTACTTCTATTCTCCAAAGATATTTATTTTTCTTTTCACTGTTTTAAAAATAAAAAGAGTACTGATCACCGTGGTACCTTGTAACTTTGGGGAGTGGAAAGCCAGCCCAGAGATGGTGTGGCTTACTGCTAGACAGCAGAAAGGACTGCCTGCGGCCTTGCTGTTTGGCAGGGGGTGGGCAGATTAGAAATCTTAGCCTCCATTCAGCCCTAATCGCCAGGGGCCCTGGACGCTGACCCCCTTGGAGGTGGGGCGTGGATGGCATGTTCTTTGGCCCCCAGAGAGACATGGGCCCGTGGGAACCACCTTTCAGACGCTGAGTCAGCGCTGCCTGGTGGGGGGAAGCCCTACCCACCCATCAGCAGAACTGGCGCCGGTGCCCAGCAGGCAAGGGGGGCACAGCCCCATAGAGGATGGAGCCTTTGTCTCTGTAGATCAGCCTCTCCAAGCCACCCAGGCGAAGCCCGCCTCCACCCCCCCCCACCCCCCACCCCCGCTGCGTTCCCAGGCGGGACTGGATGGGCCTCTCTGAGCCCTCTCTCTACCCCACTTCCCCAGGCTCCCAGTGCGGTCAAAATAAGCTCAGTCCTTAGCCCACCTTTCAAGGCCATCAGGACTCACAGTCCCAGCCTCCTCGCCAGGGCTTCTTTACCCTGTACACAGGCAACTCCGGAGTCCTCACTGCTCCCCACATGTCTGGCACATATGCACACCAACAGGCATTTGCACATGGCTGTTCCCCAGTCTAGATGCCCTTCCATTCCACCCACCCCTTGTCCCAGTGCTTCTTAAAAGCCAGCTCCAGGATTCCTTCATTTGGCCAGTAGCCTAAGGGGCTGCTCGTGTGCCAGGTGTTGTGCAAGGGACCCATGCTTTCCCAAACCACCCGCTGCGCCTCCATACCCCGCCCCCAGCAGGGCCTCTGCACAGCCACCCTGGACTCATCTGGCCCTGCCCTTCACCCAGTATTTCACTTATCTGAGCACCTGCCTTTCTCCTCTGGGCTGTCAGTTCCTTGAGGGCAGGGACTGGGTCTGGTTCATCAGGGGTCCCCATACCCACACCTGGTAGAAGGTGACATTAGCGTTTATGGAATGGTTGAGTGACTATGCCCTGTTCTTCCCCCTCCACCCGGCTCCCAAGACCCCGGCCCAGCCCAGCCCTCCCAGCGCTGACATCCCTTCCTCTCCAGGAACCCCAGGAGGCTGTGCCTGGTGGCAGGGGCTCCTGGGGCCTCCCAGTGGTCCTCGGGCCCCCAACCCCAGGGGACCGGAAGGCAGGGGGCCCCCCCAAGGGGGGGGACAGCGGGAGGTCCTCCTCTGGGCAGGCAGACCCTCAGGGCTGGCCGCGTCCCGGGATCACCTGAAAAGAATGCGGGGCTCCCGATAAGCGGCCGCCTTTGTCTCATTTCCTGTTTGCCAGGACGTCCCGAGCCGGCTCCCCTGGCCGGCCCGCCCGTCCCGAGGAGCCAAGGCCGGAGGGGGCCCCCGGGACAAGGGCGCGCGAGGGCGCGCAGGGAGTCCCGGGTAGGGGCGGCGGGGCGGCACCCGCCCACCTCTCCCCCTGCGCGGCTTCGGCCTCCGGGACGCGCCAAGCTGCTCCCACCCCACTGGAAAATCCCCCGTCCAGCCTGGAATTTTCTACAAGGACCTTTGGCGGAAGCAATGCGGGGTGGGGAAGGGAGGGGAACAGGGGCGCGGCCACGTCCCGAGGCTCCGGGTCTGTCAACTCTGCCTGGAGGCGCGGTCCAGGGAGGGGGGGGCCGGCCCAGCCCTTCCTCAGTCCTGCCTGTGGCGATAGGCCCACCCGGCCACCCTGGAGCTGGAGAGGGTGTGGGGGAGGGCTGAGCGAGTGCCTCAGTAACCTCCATCAGCCACCCTTGGATCTCTGTGGTTGGGAACAGGCAAGGAAAGCACCTTCTAGGGCTCCCAACCCATACCTGCCCTTGGGTTGTTCCCGAAGAAATCCTGGCTCCCCAGTCCCTTGCTTTGTGTCCTGAGGCTAGTCCCTTCCTCTCTCTGGGCCAAGGGCTCAGGTCTTTAGACAGACCTGGGTTTGAACCCCAGCTCTGTTGGCCATGCGTAATCTCACCATCTCAGAGCCTCTGTTTTTCTCTTTAATGGACAGTACTCATCTCCTGGTGGTGTTGGGAGGATCACAGGAGATGAAGGGTGCCAAGCATCTAACACAGTGCTTGGAACTTATTAAGGGCTCAATAAATGGCAAGAGCTATAACCATTTTAAGGATGTTGGGCTTGGTAATGCAAAGGCTTTTCATAATGAGCTCAATAAATATTGAGTGCTTAACCACAGCCTTCTGTTAGCACATTGTTCTGAGTGCTTTACATATATGATCTCATTTAATCCTAGAAACAGACGAACTCCTATTTCCATATCTTGCAGATAAGGAACAGAACCATAGGAGAGTCTGAAGGTTGGTCACCGCGGGATTCAAACCCACGCGGTCTGAATCCTCACACTAATACACTAACCCTTGTATTAGTAGGGTGGGGATTGCTAGTGATAGTCCAGTGTCTCTCCCAAGTCCTTTCCCTGTTTGGAAAACTCTCATCCATCCTTTAAAACTCCGCTGAAATATTCCTCCTCTGAAAAGGCTCTCCTGGCCCCCATCTTCCAGCCCACCAGGGACTCCAGCATACATCCTTGGCAGAGACAGAGTATGTGCTGACAACCTTTGCTTCCACAAAGGGATGAGGCAGGACATTTTTTTCTTAGCCCCATCCTTTCTTATCTACTAAACGTCCGGCTTAGCCATTCATTCTGGTCTCCTGTGGGGCTCTGTGGGCTCCCAGGGCACCTGACCGTAGTATTTCCCTGGAGCTGCTGAGTTACATGGCTTCTCCAGTCCGGATGCCTCATATCTTCCTGGTATCTTGCCAAAGCCCTGTCCTTGCCTGGTGCCCATTAAGGGAAAGGAATTCATACTTACTGAGCCGGCCATGGGCCAAGCGTTGGGCTGGGCTGGGCATCTCACAAGCTTTAGTTCATCTGATGCTACACACATCCCTGGGAGAAAGTATAACTTTGGAAAGCAGTGCCAACCCGAGGTGACTCTCAGAATCTAAGGGAGAGGCGAACTTCTAGACTGTGAGCAGAGCTCGTGGGTCCAAGCACAGCAGGAACCGGGGACCCGAGTACTGCTGGGACTCCTAACTGTTCCTCTCTCTCCTCTGCCTTTCTCTCTACAGATTAAGGGCCATGAGGAAGGACATGGGGCCAGTGACAACTCCTGAGCCTTTCCGCCCGGAGGCATTTTCTCAGTTCTGATTCAAAATAGAGCAAAACAGGGAAGGCTTCTGATTGGCCTGGCTAGAGTCAGGTGTCCACCTATGGGCCAGTCACCAGTGGTCGGGGGACAGGATCATGGGAGCGGGGACTGTCCTTGTGGAAACAGTGTTTGGAGAAGGAGGAGATGCCCCCAAAAGGAAAAGGCTTCTGTTCCAGGGGAAGGGAGCAAAGCTGAGCAGATAGCAGAACACTGTCTGCCACCACTGGGGAGTGCTGTTACCGGTATTTGACTGACAAGGAAGTCGAGGCTGGGGTGGGGGTGGGGTGACTTGTCAGGTCACGCAGCAGAGAAGTGGTTGAGCTGGATACAGACCACACCACCTTCCAATGGATTTGTAGATCAAGCTAGAGAGATACACTTTGTAGTTCAAAGAGGGATTCCTACCCCTCCTTCTCCCTCGCTGCTTGAGCCCTAGGGGATAACTTCTAGAATTCCACCCGCTTACTGAAAATTCTGTGACACTAATCTAGCAGGCAGTCTCTTCCCAAAGTGAAGTAAGGCTGAGTTCGAGCAGCCCCTCCAGAGCAGGGTCCTGCCTCCTGTTCCAAGGGGCGTAGCCTGGCTCACACCTCACGGCAATGAGATGGTTAACAGAATATGTCACTTTGTGACAGATGCCAAGTGAGCCATGCTGGACATGGGCACTATAGGTAAGGACTGTTATTACCCCCATTTACAGGGAGGAAACCAAGGTTGGGGGCCGGGTTAGGGGGAGGCGGAGGGAAAGTGAAGTGCCTCGGCCAAGGACACATTGCTAGGAAGTGGCAGAGAACTTCATTTGTCAGGGTTTTCCCTGATGCCCTGTCCTTGTGCCCTGCTTCATCTCCTACCCAAGCAGGCTCTGTGGCCTCCAGCTCTGCACACATGACAGGGACGTGAAGTTTGGGGCTCACAGAAGCTACTGGTCAGGGGCACCTGAAGGGAGGAGAGAAGTGGATCATGAACACTCAGGTTGGCTTGGCCTGGGGCTGCGGGGAGGTGTTCGAGTCTGCAGAGTCAAATCGCTGTCCATCCTGGAAAGTCAAGTTCAAAAGCTTCCCCTGAGAAGCCTTCCTGGCTCTGTGTAGTCTCTGAGTTCCCACCACCCCCCCATTTTCTCTAGCACAGTACCCCTTCTTGACTGTAGGCTTCTCCAGAACAGGGCTGTGCCTTGCCCTCTGTGCTCTCAGTATCGCCCCAACCACTACTGGGCACGGAAAAGACCCAGAAGAGTGAAGGAATCTGTGAATGAATGGATGGACCCTGGCAGGGCCAGGAGGTCTGGTTACCCTTGGCAGCAGGGCCCCCTAGTGGCTGAATCCACACATTGCCTGCCACAGCCCAGAGAGGGAGAGAGTAAAGATAAGAGGGCCAAGCAGACTCCTGGAACAGAGCCGCTGCTGTGTACTGTGTATTTTACATACATTCCCTCATAACTACCCTGTGAAGCCTGGAGACTGGCCCAAGAGCACAGAGAAGGAAGGGGCAGAACTGGGAATGGATCTCAGTCTTGGCCTTCTGCACCTCTCCCCCAGATGCTGTGCCCTGCCTGACCAGGAGAGGCTTTGGCTCTGAGGGTTCCCTGACCTGTAGCACCATCCTCCCCTCCCGTCTCTACTCAGGCCATCCTGTCTCCCCCCAGCAACACACATGTCCCTTGGAAAGCCTCTAACTCAGAGCCAGACAGACCCAAGCTCAAACTCCCCTGGACTCCCTGAAGTTCACTTTCCACTCTGAACCTCAGTTTCCCAGTCTGTACAATGGGAACAGGAATCTGTGCTATCCCTGTGAGCCCTACACTGAGACTTTCCCTAAGATTAAGGAAATGAAGAAAACAAGCTAGGCCCACTGAGAGTCAGACATAAGAAATTGGTTTGTCATGAATCAGGGCAGAGATATCCGAAGTCACCTTAAAGGGCCAGGCTAGTGCAGTCCTGCAGCAGCCAACAGGCATTAGGTGAAAGTATTGACCTTTCTAACATTGTAAAGCATCCTCAGACCAAAGTGAGTCCTCATGACCCCAAGATACTGTGTCCAGGGAGAGGCAGCTCTGGCCATTGGACCAGTAGCCACACCCCGCATGTGTTGAAATGGACAAGGTGGGTGTGACCAATGGGCTTTGAGTCGCTCCTTTTCCCATGGCAGGGCAATGCTCTGGAGACCTGGATGCCATGAACCCAGGGTCTCAGCCTCCATTGTCCTCGAGAGTAGGCAGATGGACCAGTGAGCCAGGAATGGGAGAACAGAGAGAGAAGAGGCCTGTGTCCAGCACGTGTCAGCGAGTGCACGCCTGCCTAAAGGTATTCCCAATCAATGACTTAAAACAGGATGCCAGCCTGCATCACTCAGGGCCCCAACAGGAAACAGATGGCATGCTCTAATTAGGGAAATTGGGCAGAGCTTATTTCCAAAAGGACGAATGACAAAGCAGGGTGTAGGGGAGTCACAGGAGAGAGTGGAAGAGCCTTGGGGAGCAGCAGGAGAGCTTTCACCGTAGGCCTGCAGGGTCAGAGGTGACCAGTACTCAAGTGGAAAGAACTTCTAGAGCAAGGGTGACCTCAGGCAGAAGGAGCTGGGGAATAAATATGCCAACCCCACTCTCTTCTGTAGGTCTCGTGCCCTGCTGGGGCCCCCATGTACCAAAACCCCATAGGACTCCCAACTGTGGACTTTTTTTTTTTTTTAAGATTTTATTTATTTTATTTATTTGACAGACAGAGAGCACAAGTAGGCAGAGAGGCAGGCAGAGAGAGAGGAGGAAGCAGGCTCCCCGCCAAGCAGAGAGCCCGATATGGGGCTCGATCCCATGACCCTGGGACCATGACCTGAGCCAAAGGCAGAGACTTTAATCCACTGAGCCACCCAGGTACCCCTCAGCTGTAGACTTTTAAATGAACAAAAATACACCTCTCTCTTATTTAAAGCACTGTTTTTAGAATCTTTGTAAGATCAGCCTAACCCTAACCCATACAATCATAAAAGAAAACATCTGCCAAGAAGATATAATAATCGTGAATATATGTGTATCATGAGCTTATATTTATTTTGGTGAAACATATAGAGAAAATATGGCAGAATGGTCAGGAGAAAGTCATGAATCTATAAACAAAGTGAGAAGTGTTAATTAAACTTTCATAAAACCAATGGCTCAAGGAGCAAAACATTAGTAAGGATATGGAAGTTTAAACAATATAATTAAAGGAGCTTCCTCTACTAGGTAAACAAACTTCACAACCCCTCCTCCTACAGAATACCCATTGTTTTCAGGCTCAAATGGAAGATTTAAAAAAAATACCACATAGTTGGCATAAAGAAAGTTGACAATGTTTTCAAAGAATCAGTATCACTACCATGTTCTCTAATCCCAATATCATAAAATCAGAAACCAACAATAAAAAGTTGGCCAAGGAAATCCAATGCGTTTTGTAAATTAAATGCTCATTTCTACATAATTCATGAGATAAGGAGAACCTCATAATGGAAATTACAAGATATTTTAAACTGAATAACAATAAAGCTAAAGTGAAACTTGGAGGGAAAATTCTAGCCTGAAATGCATTTATTAAAAACAGGAAGGATTGACAACAATGAAATAAGTGTCTGATTTGAGACTTTAGGAAAGAACCATCAGAAAACTCGAAGAGCAGAAAAAAGGAAATAATAAAGATAAAGCAGGAAGGACAGCTATGGAAACCAACAAAAAGTCAAATTATTTTAAAAAGGCTTAGTAAATTCTTCTCAAAGCCTCAATATAATAAGCAAATTATTAGCACACACTGTACAATATTGGGAACAAAAGAAGGTTGGGACTGGAGATGCAAACAAGGCTTTTTTATTTTTTTAAAAGCTTTATTTATTTATTTGACAGAGATCACAAGTAGGCAGAGAGGCAGGCGGAGAGAGAGAGGAGGAAGCAGGCTTCCCGCTGAGCAGAGAGCCTGGATTCAGTACTTGATCCCAGGACCCTGGGATCATGACCTGAAGGCAGAGGCTTTAATCCACTGAGCCACCCAGGTGCTCCAACAAGGCTTTTTTAAAAAGCACTTAAAAACACCATGGGGAGCGGGCACCTGGGTGGCTCAGGGGATTAAGCCTCTGCTTTCAGCTCAGGTCATCATCTCAGGGTCCTGGGATCGAGCCCCGAGTAGGGCTCTCTGCTCAGCAGGGAGCCTGCTTCCCCCTCTTTCTCTGCCTGCCTCTCTGCCTACTTGTGATCTCTCTCTCTGTCAAAGAAATAAATAAAGTCTTAAAAACAAAAAACACCATGGGGATCTTCAGTTCTGGCAAGATGTCAAATGAAGATAATAGGAAAAACCCAGGAAATGAAGCCAGGACGAAGAAGTAGCTTCCGAGAAGTGGAGAGCAAAAAGAAAACAAACAAACAAGATTAGGCATGAAAAATTCAAATGACCATGGACTTTATAAGAACAACTTTACAGACTGATTTGAGGAACAGAATAAACAAGGTAGGATGGAAAACGAAGGACCCACCACATCCTAGACAGGAAGCTGTGATCAGGGTTCAAAAGTATTCTAAGGTCCTTGATTCTTTTGCAAGAGGAGAGTGATTAACTTTAGACTTTATTGAACTGAAGTGTGCATGTTAAAAACCTGAGCATGACTAATGAAAGAACAGAAATAGAATGTATTCTAAACCCTCCGAGAGGAAACAAAGGGAACGAAGACAGTCCGATCTGTCCACCTCCAGGCAGGAAATGACAAATAAAAGAAGCAAAGGAAAAAGCTTGGTGTGGCTGCCAGTTTCCAAGATGGTCCCCGTGATCCCTACCTCCCGGGACCTGTGACCATGTGAAGTCCCCTCCCATAATGTGCGGGTGAGACTCAGTGACTTGTCCCTGTGTCATAGAATATGGTAGAAGGGCTGGTGTGTCAGTTCCAAGCAGGACGGGAGTACAACCATGCTCTCACAAAGGACACCGTCCCCAGGAGGGCTCCAGGCTTAGTTTCATGTTCTGCTCTCGCTGACTGGAAATTCCTAGTAATTTTTTAATGAGGGACCCTACGAATGATGTAGCCCATTTTGCTTCCAAGATCAGGTTATAAATAGGGCTGCCAGATAAAATTGAGGAAGACGGGTCAAATTTAAATTTTGAACAAGCAATGAGTAATTTTTTGGTATAAATAGATCCTGTGCAAATATTGAAATATTATCTGAAATTTAAATTTAACTGGGCACCCTGTATTTTTATTGGCGAGTTCTGGCAACCCTAATAGAAAAGAACCATGGCTTTCATGACCCTAAGAAATGAGGTGAGATAATCAGTGTTTGTTGTTTTGAAATGCTCAGTTTGGGGGCTAATAATACACGTGGCCAATGGAAAACACAAGAGGATTTAGAAATAAAATTTTCAATGCCGGTAATCACAACAAACGTGAGTTATCAGAGGGAAAGAAAACACATAATCGAGCTCTACACACACTGTTCATGAGAGACATGTCTAAAACAGAGCCATGGAAATACTGAAAGCAAAGATATGAAAAAAGACACCATCCATTGTCTGACCAACAGTGCGCCGGAAACCTTTTGCACTTTGCTACTGAAGCCCATTTTTTTTTTTTTTTAAGGGACTAAGCAGAAATCTGTTGATCCCAGAGAAGCATCTGTCCCCCATCCCCAGTTTATTTCTTGTGATGTCAAAGTACCAGCCCGCAAAGGATGAATCATGATTTGGTTGAAGCCAATCGTAGAGCCTCTTTTTTCTCTGTTGGTGATTAGGGAAAAGATGCTCATGGGCCCCAGATCTGGAAACTGGGTTGTAAAGGGGAATCTGGGCAGTGCTTTCTTCCTTTCTCCTTCTGCCTGGCGCATGGACACAATGCCTCCGTGTGCAGCAGCCCTTTTGCAATCTTGACACACCCGTGAGCACAAAGGTCTGCAGGCGAATGCCGATGGAGATTAGACACTGAGCAAGCCTGGGTACCTGACGGCATCATAGAGCAGCTGAGACAATGCTGTCAGCAACCTGCCTTTGGAATTTGTTTGTTTGTTTGTTTGTTTAAAGATCTTATTTATTTGACAGAGAGAGATCAGAAGTAGGCAGAGCAGCAAGCAGAGAGAAAGAGGGAAGAAGGCTCCCCGCTGAGCAGAGAACCCACGATGCAGGGCTCGATCCTAGGACCCTGAGATCATGACCTGAGCTGAAGGCAGAGGCTTTAACCCACTGAGCCATTCAGGCACCCCTGGAAATTTTTTTTTTTTAATTTTTGTTCTTTAAAGAGAACATACCCCAGTGTGTTTTCGCCACTGTAGCTGTGTTTTGTTACGTGCAGCCAAAAGCATTTCTAATGGGCACCGCAGGCAAATATTAAGCTGAAGGGAGCTGGTGTATTTTATAAATGTCAGACAAAATGGACTTTAAGTCAAAAGGCATCATTATGGAAAAGAGGGTCATTACATAATGATTAACAAGAAAAATGTTATCAGGGAGATATAATTCTGAAATTTTTTAAACCTAACACCCCAGCAGAGTCTGGGGTGCCTGGGTGGCTCAGTCAGTTAAGCGTCTGCATTTGGCTCTGGTCATGATCTCAGCATCCGGGGATCGAGTCCCCGAGCCAGGCTCTCTGCTCAGCCAGGAGTCTTCTTCTCGCTCTCCCTCTATGCTCTCTCTCAGATAAATAAATAAAATTTAAATAAAAATTTTAAAGAATACATAAAGAGGAGTGAGCAAACTTCTTTAAAAGGACAGATAATAAATATTTTAGACGTTGTAGACCATCCAGCCTCTGTCTCAACTACGCAGCTTTGCCATTGCAGTAAGAAAAAAGTCACAGAGAACATATAAACAAACCAACATGGCTGTGTTCCAATAAAACTTTATTTACAAAAACAAGGAGTGGCCCAAATTTGGTTCACAGACCACATAGTATGATGACCCCTGATAGAAAGTGAAACTTGAGACAATTTCAAAGAGACACAGATGGACCCACAATCCCCCTGAGAACCTTATCTTTCCTTTCTCCATAGTTACTAAATCAAGTGGCCGTAAAATTAGTAAATGTGTAGAATATTTGAATAACACATTTAAGAAGCTTGATCAAACAGAAAAATTGGCATTCTCTTCATCCAGTGTGAGAACATTTACAGAAATTGTTCCCATACTAGGTCATGAAGCAAGTCTGCCAAGGAGTGAACGGATGTCACAGAGACCATTTTCTATGACCACAATCCACTGAAATGAGAAAATGATAACGAAAAGGTAAACTTACATTTGAAAATTAAAATCAAGCCTCCAAATACTTATTGGGACAAAGAAAAAAATACAAAATATGAGAGCGTTACATTTTAAAATGTCAGCGCAGCTGAAACAATCCTTGGGGGGAAGGTGTATTCTTCCGAATGTCCACATTAAAGTTTGCATCTTAATAAAAAATCACGCATTAGTGACTTGAGCATTCAGTTTACATTGTCAGAGAAAGACAACATAATAATACAGCCTCCCAATAGCAGGAAATAATAAAGATAAGAGAAAAAAAATCAATAAAACAAAAAACCAAAGAACCAACACAGATGATCGATAAAGCCAATGACTAATAAAACAGATACATCTATAGTCGGGCTGATTAAGGAAAAAAGAGAAAAGGCCCAAATAAATAATGAAAAGAGGGAGTTAATGAGAGAAAGATTTTTTTTTTCAGCATAAGAAACAACTTTGTACAAATAAATTGGAAAATGAAGATGCAGTGGGTAAGTAGCTACAAAATAAAACTGATCCAAAGTGACTTAAGGAACGGAAGTGAGAAATAAAACATTAAAGAAATAGTTGTTCATATTATTCTTTCAAATCTCTCCAGGATCTGTAGTGATCATATCCTTTTCATTCTTAGTATTTACTTATTTGTGTCTTTATCTCTATATCAGACTCAGAGGTTTCCCTATTTTATTAATCTTTTCAAAGAGCTCACTTTCGGCTTCAGTAACCCTCTCAGTTGTATGTTTGTTTTCTGCTTTATTCCGTTTTGCTCTTTTCTTCATCATTTCTTTGTCCTGTTTTCATCAGGTCTGGTCTTTGGTTCTTTTTTTTTTATTTCCTCAGTGAGAACGAAATAGAGACTTTTTCAGCATCCCTGTCCATCATCACTCCCATCATCCCACTATTCTGACTTCTGTCACGGTAGATTAATTTTGTCTGCTTTTTAAATTCTTTAAAAATATTTCATTTATTTATGAGAGAGAGAGAGAGAGAGCAAGCGGGTGAGAGAGAGAGCGTGAGCTGGGGCGAGAGGGAGAGGGAGAGGGAGAAGCAGGCTCCCCTCTGAGCTGGGAGCCTGTCTTGGGACTCGATTCCAGGACCCTGGTTATCATGACCTGAGCCGAAGGCAGCTGCTTAACCGACTGAGCCACCCAGGCGCCCCAATTTTGTCTGCTTTTAAGTTTCATGCAAAATAGAATTATAGAGTATTCACTCTTTCTGTCTTCTTTCACTCAACACTCTGTGAGCTTTCTCCGTGTCGTCACCTGTTATAATAGTGGTGTGTACGGGCTTATGTGTGGTGCCTTTTGGTGTCTAGCAACCCATCATATGAATGTACTACAACTTATTCTTGCATTCAACTGCTGATGAACGTTTGGGTGGTCTCCAGAAGTAATTTTTTAAATTTCCAAACATGTGGGAATAATTTCTTGTTATCACTTCTTAAAAGCATTTTGATCCAAGAATATGGTGTGTGTGACTGGTGTGTAAGACTTGCTTTATGACCTGAATGTGGCTCAATGTTCGTTAAATGGTCCACGTGTGCTTGGGAAGAATGAGCCTTGGGGATTGGCTTCTCTTTATGTCAGTAAGTCAAACTTGTTCACTCTGTTGTTCAAACCTTCCGTGCCTTTCCTAATTTTTTATTTTTAAATTTTATTTATTTTTTTAAAAGATTTTATTTATTTATTTGACAGAGAGAGAACTCACAAGTAGGCAGAGAGGCAGGCAGAGAGAGAGGGGGAAGCAGGCTCCCCACCAAGCAGAGAGCTCGACTTGGGACTTGATCCCAGGACCCTGAGATCATGACCCAAGCCGAAGGCAGAGGTTTTAACCCAATGAGGCACCCAGGCGCAACCCCAAATCCCGCCTTTTTTTAAAAATTAGAAACAGTACTCAAGGGCCGCCTGGGTGGTTCAGTCATTGAGTGTCTGCCTTCGGCTTGGGTCATGATCCCAGGGTCCCGGAATTGAGCCCTGCGTTGGGCTCCCTGCCTGTTTCTCCCTCTCCCGCTCCCCCTGCTTGGGTTCCTTCTCTTGCTGTGTCTTTGTCAAATAAATAAATAAAATCTTAAAAAAAAAAAAGAAAGAAACAGCACTCAGTAATAAAAAGAGGTGTTTTAAACTATCCCACTTAGAAGAAGAGCATATTGTCGATTTATTATTACTGCTAACACATTTAACTTGTCTCTATCCCATTATATCTCACCTTTGCTCTGCATTTCATTCTCCTTCCTTGCCTTTTTAAAGGTAGACCGTTTGTTTTCTTTTTTAAATTTCATAGAAATATATGTATATATACACATATATACATATTTACTTAGAGCAGTGAGAGAAAGAGCAGGGGGAGTGGCAGGGAGAAGGAGAAGTAGACTCCCCACTGAGCAGAGAGCCCAGTGGATGCAGGACCAGATCCGTGGACCCTGGATCATGACCTGAGCCCAAGGCAGAGGCTTAACCAGCTGAGCCACCCAGGCACCCTCTACAAGCTTTTGTAACTTTGCTCCTTTTGTACATATCCTTGAGCAGTGGGTAGTACTGTTTTGCCTGTTTTAAAGCTTCCTATCATGCATCCTATACTGCTTGTCTCTCTGCCTTTTCTGTACAATATCACGTGTGAGTTTCAACCTTTCTAACACAAAGCACCACTCTTAGACCGGGACCCTGGTCCCCGCCCAGACCCTCCTCCATGGGTTAAGGAGTCAAGACCCACCCAGAAGCCTTCTCTCCTTCTATCTAAATCTTGAATCCTGATTTCCTCTGCCTCCAGGGCCCAGAGCCCATTTCAAGGCCAGGGCAGTGATTTCCCTAGAGTTTTCTTCCTGAGGTGACCACGCAGCTGTACCCACCTTAATCCTAAGGGCTGGCCAGGGTGGCATTGGTGGGAGGGTGGGGTTCATGGACAGAGCTCGGGCAAACAGACGAGAGTGTCCACAAGCATGTGTGCGTGACGTTCCTCACTGTGGGGGATGGAGCCCGAGTGGGAAGAGAATAGAGGAGGGTCCTCGGCCCCCAGATTCTCCTTGCCCTGGGCCTCCTTAATGTTAGGGGCAGCCTGTCAATCCATCTACATCTCTCCGATGCACTCATCTTAACTGTCTACTTTGTAGCTCTGACAAGATTGACTTGTACATTATTCTGTTGTTTCCAATTTTTCACTCTACATGGTGTTGTAATGAACATTCTTGTACTTGTCAAGAGTTGGGATTTATTTCCGGAATTGAATTGCTAGGTTGGAGGATATGCACATGCTGGACTTTACTAGATTTTGCCAAATTGCTTCTCAATGTGGTTATGATCGAAGCTCTCTGTAGCATTAACAAGAGGGCCCTTTGTCCCACGTAGTCCTCAACACTTAATATAGTCAGACTGGAAATGTTTGTGTTACCAACTTGAAGTCTAAAATTTCTTCTAGTTGTTTGAATTTGCATTCCTGAAATTACAAGTAGAGTTCAACGTCGTTTCCCATATATTTGTATTGTTTACTTATATACATCTTATACTTGCTTTTCTGTTGAGTTGTCTGTAATCTTTTTATTAATCTGTAGAACTTCGTGATGCAGCCTGGAGACGAATACTTTGTCTGTAATGTTCATTATCCGTGTATTTTCTCCCAGCCTTGTGGCTTGGGTTTTGTTTATCCTGTTTTTGCTATACGATACTTTGGAATTTTAATGTAGGCAAATCTATCAATACTTCCTTTATTGTTTATGCTTTTTAAACTTGGTTAAGAAATCTTCATATCGTGAGGTCTAGAAGAGATTTGTATTTAAAAGTTTTCTTTTTCAAAAAAAAAGTTTTCTTTTTCATATTTAGTATCTCTCTGTACTGATTTTGGTGATCAAGAGTGATATAGGAGTACAATTCTCTTTTTTTCCACATGGAAAACCAATTTTCATGCCACCATTATTGGAAGGAACTGGTTTAACTATCTTTTTTTTTTTTTTTAAAGTAATCTCTACACCCAACATGGGACTTGAACTCATGACCCTGAGATCAAGAGTTGTAAGCTGTATCGACTGAGCCAGCCAAGTGTTCCATAAAAGGAACTGGTTTAGGGGTACCTGGGTGTCTCAGTTGGATAAGCATCCGACTCTTGATTTCAGCTCAGGTCTTGATCTCAGAGTTGTAAGTTTGAGTGCCGTGTTGGGCTCCATGCTGGATGTGGAGTCTACTTATAAAAAATAAAGAATAAAAAAGAAGGAGCTGGTTTAAATGTCATTTCTGACTTAAGTTGAACCTCCAGTCTGCACATCTCTGTCTTTGACCCCTCAATTCTGCCCCATTTATTTATTTGTACACCCCTCTGCCAATATCTCCCTGTCTCAGTTACTTGAGTTGTATAAGTCCTGACGTCTGACAGGCGCGTCTCTTCACTGTTCATTTTCTTCAAGGTTGCTTGGCTACCCTTGGCTGTTCCTTCATATGACTTTAGGATAATGTTTCCAAAAGCATTAATTTTAAAAATACTTTATTTAATCCTTTGACACTGAAATGAAGTATAGATTAATTTGGGGGAGAATTCACGTCTTACAGTCGAGTACCTCCTTCCACAAGCAAGTTATACCTCTCCATTTCTCTGTGTTTCTTCAGTGACCATCGGTCAAGCCTTCTAATTTTTTCTCTAAACATCTTGCATATCTCTTAGATTTATTCTTGGGCACTTAAGCGTTTTTGTGCCTTCGTTAGTGGTACCATTTATAAATAGCACTTTTTTTTTTAAATAGCACTTTTTGTCTGTTCTTGGTATTTAGAGGTGAGATGGCTGAACCACCGACAAAGTAAAGGGTCTGGGATTTTACCCCAGCTAGACTCTTAGCTACCACGGTATCAGGAATGCTGCAGAAGACACGAGAGTTCCGGGTCAGAGACAAAGGACTTCACTGTTCATGTCTCAGCAAGAAGCATGTGCCTCATGTTTGGGGCAGTGGCTCCTCTGGCTCCCCAAGTCCCCCAGGGGGGCTGCCCATGAAATCAGTAGGTTTTCATAGTCCCTGAAGAATCCTGAGCTCTATGCTGCAGAGAGAGACATTATCTTCAATACACTGGACAATAAGCAAATCTGCTTTCTGCTCTGGAGGGAGATAATTATTCTCTGTTCCAAAGATGGTTGATATAAACATCCTTGAAGAGATTGTCCAAATTAAAAAAAAAAAAAATAGTACCAAACTAAAGGGCAGTTGGTGTCTCTGCAAAGCATCCAGAAATGCAACTGACCCATGGAAAATTGTCTTTCATCATGAATCCTCTTGATAATTTAATAGCTTGTCTGTAGACTCTCTTTGATTTTCTAGGTAGACAATCACATGATCTACAAATATATGATGTCCATTTTGTTTCTTCCTTTCCAAAGGTTTGGGCTATTAATTCCCTTTTGTTTCCCTCATTGCACAGGCTAAGGAATCCTGGATAGCTTTGAACAGTAATAGAGATAGTGAATATCCTTTTTAGGTTTCTTACTTTAAAGGAAATTCTTGAAGTTTTTATCTTCAGAACACTTACTGCAGGTTCTAGAAAGATACCCTTGCAGTACACTTACTGCAGGTTCTAGAAAGATACCCTTTACCAACGTATCGCATTAAGGAAGTTCTTTCCTACTCCTGGTTTGCCAAGAATTTTTATAAACTTAATTTTATCAAATGCACTTTCTCCCTCTGCATTATGTGATCATAGGATTTTGGGGATCAAGATTTTTGAGATTTCTGAGATCAAGAATTGAGGCTTAAAATAATAAGGGCACCTGAGTAGCTCAGTCCATTAAGCATCCAGCTGTTGGTTTCCACTGGGGTCAGGATCTCAGGGTTGGGGGATCAGCTCCACATTGAGCCCCCCGTCAGCCTCCGTGCTCAGTGGAGTCTGCTTGAGATTCTCTCCCTCTCCCTCCTCCTCTGGCCTCCTGCTTGCTTTCTTTTTCTCTAAAACTAACAAATCTTTAAAAATAATAATAGGGGCGCCTGGGTGACTCAGTGGGTTAAAGCCTCTGCCTTCCGCTCAAGTCATGATCCCAGGGTGCTGGGATCGAGCCCCGCATCGGCCTCTCTGCTCCACGGGGAACCTGCTTCCCACCCCTCTCTCTGTCTGTCTCCCTGTCTACTTGTGATCTCTGTCAAATAAATAAATAAAATCTTTAAAAAATAAAAACAATAATATGTTCTTTTTAAAAAGATTTTATTTATTTATTTATTGGAGAGAGAGAGAGAGCATGTGTGAGCAGAGGGGAGGAGGAACAGAGGGGGAGGGAGAGGGAGGAGGGGACAGAATCTCAAGCAGACTCTACCCTGAGCACCCCCTGTTCTCGTGACCCTGAGCAGAAACCAAGAGTCTGACACTTAACTGACTGAGCCACCAAGGCACAGGGACTTAAAATAATAATTTTCTAATGTTGAAATATTCTTGCATTTATGGAATAAACCCAACTTGGCCATTATGCATTTTTAAATATGTTGCTGTGTTTCATTTGGCAACTTTCTATTTAAGATATTTGAAACTCTGTCCGTAATTGAGATTGGCCTAAGGTCTTCTTGTCTCCAACTTCCTTGTCTAAGTTGAATATTGAAGTTCTACTAGCTGCATAAAATGCAGTGGGTAGTTGTCCCTCTTTTTCTACTTTTTGGAGCAATTTGGATAAGATATGGACTGTCTGCTCTCTGAATATGTACCTGAGCTCAAGGTACTTGATTGTAATAGCCATGTACCTCCCCAAGGGGACCAGAGAGGCAGGACTGAGACTGTGAGCCCCTCCCTGTGGGAGGAGGGCCCAACCATCTGCTCTCACAGACAGTGATGGAAGGTCAATTAGCAGGTCCAGCCACTCCCACCCTAAGCTAAGACCTTTGCAGTCATCACTTTACATCATCAATAAGAATTACTATTTTACTTTATTCCTAGCATGTCAGAATCGGGACAACGCGGAGAGGGACTATTGAAAGGAGACCCC